>NW_027143283.1:0-69249 GCF_026170545.1 Melanerpes formicivorus
ATTTTTACAGCAGGTTGGAGCAGCCTGTATCTCAGCACAGGAATAAAGGTAGGGAAGAATTCTAAGGGCTCATTTTGACTGCCTCCAGAAGTTAGATCAGATGGCAAATTGGATTTGGTGCTAGGTCTTTCCCTTTAGGTTTTACCCCAACAATGTTTTCATTAGTTTCGCTCACTCTCGAAATCAAGCATTTTGCAGCAGGTTGGAGCAGCCTGTATCTCAGCACAGGAATAAGGTAGGGAAGAATTCTAAGGCTCATTTTGACTGCCTCCAGAAGTTAGATCAGATGGCAAATTGGATTTGGTGCTAGGTCTTTCCTTTAGGTTTTACCCCAACAATGTTTTCATTAGTTTCGCTCACTCTCGAAATCAAGCATTTTACAGCAGGTTGGAGCAGCCTGTATCTCAGCACAGGAATAAGGTAGGGAAGAATTCTAAGGCTCATTTTGACTGCCTCCAGAAGTTAGATCAGATGGCAAATTGGATTTGGTGCTAGGTCTTTCCCTTTAGGTTTTACCCCAACAATGTTTTCATTAGTTTCGCTCACTCTCGAAATCAAGCATTTTACAGCAGGTTGGAGCAGCCTGTATCTCAGCACAGGAATAAGGTAGGGAAGAATTCTAAGGCTCATTTTGACTGCCTCCAGAAGTTAGATCAGATGGCAAATTGGATTTGGTGCTAGGTCTTTCCCTTTAGGTTTTACCCCAACAATGTTTTCATTAGTTTCGCTCACTCTCGAAATCAAGCATTTTACAGCAGGTTGGAGCAGCCTGTATCTCAGCACAGGAATAAGGTAGGGAAGAATTCTAAGGCTCATTTTGACTGCCTCCAGAAGTTAGATCAGATGGCAAATTGGATTTGGTGCTAGGTCTTTCCCTTTAGGTTTTACCCCAACAATGTTTTCATTAGTTTCGCTCACTCTCGAAATCAAGCATTTTACAGCAGGTTGGAGCAGCCTGTATCTCAGCACAGGAATAAGGTAGGGAAGAATTCTAAGGCTCATTTTGACTGCCTCCAGAAGTTAGATCAGATGGCAAATTGGATTTGGTGCTAGGTCTTTCCCTTTAGGTTTTACCCCAACAATGTTTTTCATTAGTTTCGCTCACTCTCGAAATCAAGCATTTTACAGCAGGTTGGAGCAGCCTGTATCTCAGCACAGGAATAAGGTAGGGGAAGAATTCTAAGCTCATTTTGACTGCCTCCAGAAGTTAGATCAGATGGCAAATTGGATTTGGTGCTAGGTCTTTCCCTTTAGGTTTTACCCCAACAATGTTTTCATTAGTTTCGCTCACTCTCGAAATCAAGCATTTTACAGCAGGTTGGAGCAGCCTGTATCTCAGCACAGGAATAAGGTAGGGAAGAATTCTAAGGCTCATTTTGACTGCCTCCAGAAGTTAGATCAGATGGCAAATGGATTTGGTGCTAGGTCTTTCCCTTTAGGTTTTACCCCAACAATGTTTTCATTAGTTTCGCTCACTCTCGAAATCAAGCATTTTACAGCAGGTTGGAGCAGCCTGTATCTCAGCACAGGAATAAGGTAGGGAAGAATTCTAAGGCTCATTTTGACTGCCTCCAGAAGTTTAGATCAGATGGCAAATTGGATTTGGTGCTAGTCTTTCCCTTTAGGTTTTACCCCAACAATGTTTTCATTAGTTTCGCTCACTCTCGAAATCAAGCATTTTACAGCAGGTTGGAGCAGCCTGTATCTCAGCACAGGAATAAGGTAGGGAAGAATTCTAAGGCTCATTTTGACTGCCTCCAGAAGTTAGATCAGATGGCAAATTGGATTTGGTGCTAGGTCTTTCCCTTTAGGTTTTACCCCAACAATGTTTTCATTAGTTTCGCTCACTCTCGAAATCAAGCATTTTACAGCAGGTTGGAGCAGCCTGTATCTCAGCACAGGAATAAGGTAGGGAAGAATTCTAAGGCTCATTTTGACTGCCTCCAGAAGTTAGATCAGATGGCAAATTGGATTTGGTGCTAGGTCTTTCCCTTTAGGTTTTACCCCAACAATGTTTTCATTAGTTTCGCTCACTCTCGAAATCAAGCATTTTACAGCAGGTTGGAGCAGCCTGTATCTCAGCACAGGAATAAGGTAGGGAAGAATTCTAAGGATCATTTTGACTGCCTCCAGAAGTTAGATCAGATGGCAAATTGGATTTGGTGCTAGGTCTTTCCCTTTAGGTTTTACCCCAACAATGTTTTCATTAGTTTCGCTCACTCTCGAAATCAAGCATTTTACAGCAGGTTGGAGCAGCCTGTATCTCAGCACAGGAATAAGGTAGGGAAGAATTCTAAGGATCATTTTGACTGCCTCCAGAAGTTAGATCAGATGGCAAATTGGATTTGGTGCTAGGTCTTTCCCTTTAGGTTTTACCCCAACAATGTTTTTCATTAGTTTCGCTCACTCTCGAAATCAAGCATTTTACAGCAGGTTGGAGCAGCCTGTATCTCAGCACAGGAATAAGGTAGGGAAGAATTCTAAGGATCATTTTGACTGCCTCCAGAAGTTAGATCAGATGGCAAATTGGATTTGGTGCTAGGTCTTTCCCTTTAGGTTTTACCCCAACAATGTTTTCATTAGTTTCGCTCACTCTCGAAATCAAGCATTTTACAGCAGGTTGGAGCAGCCTGTATCTCAGCACAGGAATAAGGTAGGGAAGAATTCTAAGGCTCATTTTGACTGCCTCCAGAAGTTAGATCAGATGGCAAATTGGATTTGGTGCTAGGTCTTTCCCTTTAGGTTTTACCCCAACAATGTTTTCATTAGTTTCGCTCACTCTCGAAATCAAGCATTTTACAGCAGGTTGGAGCAGCCTGTATCTCAGCACAGGAATAAGGCAGGGAAGAATTCTAAGGCTCATTTTGACTGCCTCCAGAAGTTAGATCAGATGGCAAATTGGATTTGGTGCTAGGTCTTTCCCTTTAGGTTTTACCCCAACAATGTTTTCATTAGTTTCGCTCACTCTCGAAATCAAGCATTTTACAGCAGGTTGGAGCAGCCTGTATCTCAGCACAGGAATAAGGTAGGGAAGAATTCTAAGGCTCATTTTGACTGCCTCCAGAAGTTAGATCAGATGGCAAATTGGATTTGGTGCTAGGTCTTTCCCTTTAGGTTTTACCCCAACAATGTTTTCATTAGTTTCGCTCACTCTCGAAATCAAGCATTTTACAGCAGGTTGGAGCAGCCTGTATCTCAGCACAGGAATAAGGTAGGGAAGAATTCTAAGGCTCATTTTGACTGCCTCCAGAAGTTAGATCAGATGGCAAATTGGATTTGGTGCTAGGTCTTTCCCTTTAGGTTTTACCCCAACAATGTTTTCATTAGTTTCGCTCACTCTCGAAATCAAGCATTTTACAGCAGGTTGGAGCAGCCTGTATCTCAGCACAGGAATAAGGTAGGGAAGAATTCAAATGCTCATTTTGACTGCCTCCAGAAGTTAGATCAGATGGCAAATTGGATTTGGTGCTAGGTCTTTCCCTTTAGGTTTTACCCCAACAATGTTTTCATTAGTTTCGCTCACTCTCGAATCAAGCATTTTACAGCAGGTTGGAGCAGCCTGTATCTCAGCACAGGAATAAGGTAGGGAAGAATTCTAAGGCTCATTTTGACTGCCTCCAGAAGTTAGATCAGATGGCAAATTGGATTTGGTGCTAGGTCTTTCCCTTTAGGTTTTACCCCAACAATGTTTTCATTAGTTTCGCTCACTCTCGAAATCAAGCATTTTACAGCAGGTTGGAGCAGCCTGTATCTCAGCACAGGAATAAGGTAGGGAAGAATTCTAAGGCTCATTTTGACTGCCTCCAGAAGTTAGATCAGATGGCAAATTGGATTTGGTGCTAGGTCTTTCCCTTTAGGTTTTACCCCAACAATGTTTTCATTAGTTTCGCTCACTCTCGAAATCAAGCATTTTACAGCAGGTTGGAGCAGCCTGTATCTCAGCACAGGAATAAGGTAGGGAAGAATTCTAAGGCTCATTTTGACTGCCTCCAGAAGTTAGATCAGATGGCAAATTGGATTTGGTGCTAGGTCTTTCCCTTTAGGTTTTACCCCAACAATGTTTTCATTAGTTTCGCTCACTCTCGAAATCAAGCATTTTACAGCAGGTTGGAGCAGCCTGTATCTCAGCACAGGAATAAGGTAGGGAAGAATTCTAAGGCTCATTTTGACTGCCTCCAGAAGTTAGATCAGATGGCAAATTGGATTTGGTGCTAGGTCTTTCCCTTTAGGTTTTACCCCAACAATGTTTTCATTAGTTTCGCTCACTCCTCACTCTCGAAATCAAGCATTTTACAGCAGGTTGGAGCAGCCTGTATCTCAGCACAGGAATAAGGTAGGGAAGAATTCTAAGGCTCATTTTGACTGCCTCCAGAAGTTAGATCAGATGGCAAATTGGATTTGGTGCTAGGTCTTTCCCTTTAGGTTTTACCCCAACAATGTTTTCATTAGTTTCGCTCACTCTCGAAATCAAGCATTTTACAGCAGGTTGGAGCAGCCTGTATCTCAGCACAGGAATAAGGTAGGGAAGAATTCTAAGGATCATTTTGACTGCCTCCAGAAGTTAGATCAGATGGCAAATTGGATTTGGTGCTAGGTCTTTCCCTTTAGGTTTTACCCCAACAATGTTTTCATTAGTTTCGCTCACTCTCGAAATCAAGCATTTTGCAGCAGGTTGGAGCAGCCTGTATCTCAGCACAGGAATAAGGTAGGGAAGAATTCTAAGGCTCATTTTGACTGCCTCCAGAAGTTAGATCAGATGGCAAATTGGATTTGGTGCTAGGTCTTTCCCTTTAGGTTTTACCCCAACAATGTTTTCATTAGTTTCGCTCACTCTCGAAATCAAGCATTTTACAGCAGGTTGGAGCAGCCTGTATCTCAGCACAGGAATAAGGTAGGGAAGAATTCTAAGGCTCATTTTGACTGCCTCCAGAAGTTAGATCAGATGGCAAATTGGATTTGGTGCTAGGTCTTTCCCTTTAGGTTTTACCCCAACAATGTTTTCATTAGTTTCGCTCACTCTCGAAATCAAGCATTTTACAGCAGGTTGGAGCAGCCTATATCTCAGCACAGGAATAAGGTAGGGAAGAATTCTAAGGCTCATTTTGACTGCCTCCAGAAGTTAGATCAGATGGCAAATTGGATTTGGTGCTAGGTCTTTCCCTTTAGGTTTTACCCCAACAATGTTTTCATTAGTTTCGCTCACTCTCGAAATCAAGCATTTTACAGCAGGTTGGAGCAGCCTGTATCTCAGCACAGGAATAAGGTAGGGAAGAATTCTAAGGCTCATTTTGACTGCCTCCAGAAGTTAGATCAGATGGCAAATTGGATTTGGTGCTAGGTCTTTCCCTTTAGGTTTTACCCCAACAATGTTTTCATTAGTTTCGCTCACTCTCGAAATCAAGCATTTTACAGCAGGTTGGAGCAGCCTGTATCTCAGCACAGGAATAAGGTAGGGAAGAATTCTAAGGCTCATTTTGACTGCCTCCAGAAGTTAGATCAGATGGCAAATTGGATTTGGTGCTAGGTCTTTCCCTTTAGGTTTTACCCCAACAATGTTTTCATTAGTTTCGCTCACTCTCGAAATCAAGCATTTTACAGCAGGTTGGAGCAGCCTGTATCTCAGCACAGGAATAAGGTAGGGAAGAATTCAAAGGATCATTTTGACTGCCTCCAGAAGTTAGATCAGATGGCAAATTGGATTTGGTGCTAGGTCTTTCCCTTTAGGTTTTACCCCAACAATGTTTTCATTAGTTTCGCTCACTCTCGAAATCAAGCATTTTACAGCAGGTTGGAGCAGCCTGTATCTCAGCACAGGAATAAGGTAGGGAAGAATTCTAAGGCTCATTTTGACTGCCTCCAGAAGTTAGATCAGATGGCAAATTGGATTTGGTGCTAGGTCTTTCCTTTAGGTTTTACCCCAACAATGTTTTCATTAGTTTCGCTCACTCTCGAAATCAAGCATTTTACAGCAGGTTGGAGCAGCCTGTATCTCAGCACAGGAATAAGGTAGGGAAGAATTCTAAGGATCATTTTGACTGCCTCCAGAAGTTAGATCAGATGGCAAATTGGATTTGGTGCTAGGTCTTTCCCTTTAGGTTTTACCCCAACAATGTTTTCATTAGTTTCGCTCACTCTCGAAATCAAGCATTTTACAGCAGGTTGGAGCAGCCTGTATCTCAGCACAGGAATAAGGTAGGGAAGAATTCTAAGGATCATTTTGACTGCCTCCAGAAGTTAGATCAGATGGCAAATTGGATTTGGTGCTAGGTCTTTCCCTTTAGGTTTTACCCCAACAATGTTTTCATTAGTTTCGCTCACTCTCGAAATCAAGCATTTTACAGCAGGTTGGAGCAGCCTGTATCTCAGCACAGGAATAAGGTAGGGAAGAATTCAAATGCTCATTTTGACTGCCTCCAGAAGTTAGATCAGATGGCAACTTGGATTTGGTGCTAGGTCTTTCCCTTTAGGTTTTACCCCAACAATGTTTTCATTAGTTTCGCTCACTCTCGAAATCAAGCATTTTACAGCAGGTTGGAGCAGCCTGTATCTCAGCACAGGAATAAGGTAGGGAAGAATTCTAAGGATCATTTTGACTGCCTCCAGAAGTTACATCAGATGGCAAATTGGATTTGGTGCTAGGTCTTTCCCTTTAGGTTTTACCCCAACAATGTTTTCATTAGTTTCGCTCACTCTCGAAATCAAGCATTTTACAGCAGGTTGGAGCAGCCTGTATCTCAGCACAGGAATAAGGTAGGGAAGAATTCTAAGGATCATTTTGACTGCCTCCAGAAGTTAGATCAGATGGCAAATTGGATTTGGTGCTAGGTCTTTCCCTTTAGGTTTTACCCCAACAATGTTTTCATTAGTTTCGCTCACTCTCGAAATCAAGCATTTTACAGCAGGTTGGAGCAGCCTGTATCTCAGCACAGGAATAAGGTAGGGAAGAATTCTAAGGCTCATTTTGACTGCCTCCAGAAGTTAGATCAGATGGCAAATTGGATTTGGTGCTAGGTCTTTCCTTTAGGTTTTACCCCAACAATGTTTTCATTAGTTTCGCTCACTCTCGAAATCAAGCATTTTACAGCAGGTTGGAGCAGCCTGTATCTCAGCACAGGAATAAGGTAGGGAAGAATTCTAAGGCTCATTTTGACTGCCTCCAGAAGTTAGATCAGATGGCAAATTGGATTTGGTGCTAGGTCTTTCCCTTTAGGTTTTACCCCAACAATGTTTTCATTAGTTTCGCTCACTCTCGAAATCAAGCATTTTACAGCAGGTTGGAGCAGCCTGTATCTCAGCACAGGAATAAGGTAGGGAAGAATTCTAAGGCTCATTTTGACTGCCTCCAGAAGTTAGATCAGATGGCAAATTGGATTTGGTGCTAGGTCTTTCCCTTTAGGTTTTACCCCAACAATGTTTTCATTAGTTTCGCTCACTCTCGAAATCAAGCATTTTACAGCAGGTTGGAGCAGCCTGTATCTCAGCACAGGAATAAGGTAGGGAAGAATTCTAAGGCTCATTTTGACTGCCTCCAGAAGTTAGATCAGATGGCAAATTGGATTTGGTGCTAGGTCTTTCCCTTTAGGTTTTACCCCAACAATGTTTTCATTAGTTTCGCTCACTCTCGAAATCAAGCATTTTACAGCAGGTTGGAGCAGCCTGTATCTCAGCACAGGAATAAGGTAGGGAAGAATTCTAAGGCTCATTTTGACTGCCTCCAGAAGTTAGATCAGATGGCAAATTGGATTTGGTGCTAGGTCTTTCCCTTTAGGTTTTACCCCAACAATGTTTTCATTAGTTTCGCTCACTCTCGAAATCAAGCATTTTACAGCAGGTTGGAGCAGCCTGTATCTCAGCACAGGAATAAGGTAGGGAAGAATTCTAAGGATCATTTTGACTGCCTCCAGAAGTTAGATCAGATGGCAAATTGGATTTGGTGCTAGGTCTTTCCCTTTAGGTTTTACCCCAACAATGTTTTCATTAGTTTCGCTCACTCTCGAAATCAAGCATTTTACAGCAGGTTGGAGCAGCCTGTATCTCAGCACAGGAATAAGGTAGGGAAGAATTCTAAGGCTCATTTTGACTGCCTCCAGAAGTTAGATCAGATGGCAAATTGGATTTGGTGCTAGGTCTTTCCCTTTAGGTTTTACCCCAACAATGTTTTCATTAGTTTCGCTCACTCTCGAAATCAAGCATTTTACAGCAGGTTGGAGCAGCCTGTATCTCAGCACAGGAATAAGGTAGGGAAGAATTCTAAGGATCATTTTGACTGCCTCCAGAAGTTAGATCAGATGGCAAATTGGATTTGGTGCTAGGTCTTTCCCTTTAGGTTTTACCCCAACAATGTTTTCATTAGTTTCGCTCACTCTCGAAATCAAGCATTTTACAGCAGGTTGGAGCAGCCTGTATCTCAGCACAGGAATAAGGTAGGGAAGAATTCTAAGGATCATTTTGACTGCCTCCAGAAGTTAGATCAGATGGCAAATTGGATTTGGTGCTAGGTCTTTCCCTTTAGGTTTTACCCCAACAATGTTTTCATTAGTTTCGCTCACTCTCGAAATCAAGCATTTTACAGCAGGTTGGAGCAGCCTGTATCTCAGCACAGGAATAAGGTAGGGAAGAATTCTAAGGATCATTTTGACTGCCTCCAGAAGTTAGATCAGATGGCAAATTGGATTTGGTGCTAGGTCTTTCCCTTTAGGTTTTACCCCAACAATGTTTTCATTAGTTTCGCTCACTCTCGAAATCAAGCATTTTACAGCAGGTTGGAGCAGCCTGTATCTCAGCACAGGAATAAGGTAGGGAAGAATTCTAAGGCTCATTTTGACTGCCTCCAGAAGTTAGATCAGATGGCAAATTGGATTTGGTGCTAGGTCTTTCCCTTTAGGTTTTACCCCAACAATGTTTTCATTAGTTTCGCTCACTCTCGAAATCAAGCATTTTACAGCAGGTTGGAGCAGCCTGTATCTCAGCACAGGAATAAGGTAGGGAAGAATTCTAAGGCTCATTTTGACTGCCTCCAGAAGTTAGATCAGATGGCAAATTGGATTTGGTGCTAGGTCTTTCCCTTTAGGTTTTACCCCAACAATGTTTTCATTAGTTTCGCTCACTCTCGAAATCAAGCATTTTACAGCAGGTTGGAGCAGCCTGTATCTCAGCACAGGAATAAGGTAGGGAAGAATTCTAAGGCTCATTTTGACTGCCTCCAGAAGTTAGATCAGATGGCAAATTGGATTTGGTGCTAGGTCTTTCCCTTTAGGTTTTACCCCAACAATGTTTTCATTAGTTTCGCTCACTCTCGAAATCAAGCATTTTACAGCAGGTTGGAGCAGCCTGTATCTCAGCACAGGAATAAGGTAGGGAAGAATTCTAAGGCTCATTTTGACTGCCTCCAGAAGTTAGATCAGATGGCAAATTGGATTTGGTGCTAGGTCTTTCCCTTTAGGTTTTACCCCAACAATGTTTTCATTAGTTTCGCTCACTCTCGAAATCAAGCATTTTACAGCAGGTTGGAGCAGCCTGTATCTCAGCACAGGAATAAGGTAGGGAAGAATTCTAAGGCTCATTTTGACTGCCTCCAGAAGTTAGATCAGATGGCAAATTGGATTTGGTGCTAGGTCTTTCCCTTTAGGTTTTACCCCAACAATGTTTTCATTAGTTTCGCTCACTCTCGAAATCAAGCATTTTACAGCAGGTTGGAGCAGCCTGTATCTCAGCACAGGAATAAGGTAGGGAAGAATTCTAAGGATCATTTTGACTGCCTCCAGAAGTTAGATCAGATGGCAAATTGGATTTGGTGCTAGGTCTTTCCCTTTAGGTTTTACCCCAACAATGTTTTCATTAGTTTCGCTCACTCTCGAAATCAAGCATTTTACAGCAGGTTGGAGCAGCCTGTATCTCAGCACAGGAATAAGGTAGGGAAGAATTCTAAGGCTCATTTTGACTGCCTCCAGAAGTTAGATCAGATGGCAAATTGGATTTGGTGCTAGGTCTTTCCCTTTAGGTTTTACCCCAACAATGTTTTCATTAGTTTCGCTCACTCTCGAAATCAAGCATTTTACAGCAGGTTGGAGCAGCCTGTATCTCAGCACAGGAATAAGGTAGGGAAGAATTCTAAGGCTCATTTTGACTGCCTCCAGAAGTTAGATCAGATGGCAAATTGGATTTGGTGCTAGGTCTTTCCCTTTAGGTTTTACCCCAACAATGTTTTCATTAGTTTCGCTCACTCTCGAAATCAAGCATTTTACAGCAGGTTGGAGCAGCCTGTATCTCAGCACAGGAATAAGGTAGGGAAGAATTCTAAGGCTCATTTTGACTGCCTCCAGAAGTTAGATCAGATGGCAAATTGGATTTGGTGCTAGGTCTTTCCCTTTAGGTTTTACCCCAACAATGTTTTCATTAGTTTCGCTCACTCTCGAAATCAAGCATTTTACAGCAGGTTGGAGCAGCCTGTATCTCAGCACAGGAATAAGGTAGGGAAGAATTCTAAGGCTCATTTTGACTGCCTCCAGAAGTTAGATCAGATGGCAAATTGGATTTGGTGCTAGGTCTTTCCCTTTAGGTTTTACCCCAACAATGTTTTCATTAGTTTCGCTCACTCTCGAAATCAAGCATTTTACAGCAGGTTGGAGCAGCCTGTATCTCAGCACAGGAATAAGGTAGGGAAGAATTCTAAGGATCATTTTGACTGCCTCCAGAAGTTAGATCAGATGGCAAATTGGATTTGGTGCTAGGTCTTTCCCTTTAGGTTTTACCCCAACAATGTTTTCATTAGTTTCGCTCACTCTCGAAATCAAGCATTTTACAGCAGGTTGGAGCAGCCTGTATCTCAGCACAGGAATAAGGTAGGGAAGAATTCAAATGTTCATTTTGACTGCCTCCAGAAGTTAGATCAGATGGCAACTTGGATTTGGTGCTAGGTCTTTCCCTTTAGGTTTTACCCCAACAATGTTTTCATTAGTTTCGCTCACTCTCGAAATCAAGCATTTTACAGCAGGTTGGAGCAGCCTGTATCTCAGCACAGGAATAAGGTAGGGAAGAATTCTAAGGCTCATTTTGACTGCCTCCAGAAGTTAGATCAGATGGCAAATTGGATTTGGTGCTAGGTCTTTCCCTTTAGGTTTTACCCCAACAATGTTTTCATTAGTTTCGCTCACTCTCGAAATCAAGCATTTTACAGCAGGTTGGAGCAGCCTGTATCTCAGCACAGGAATAAGGTAGGGAAGAATTCTAAGGATCATTTTGACTGCCTCCAGAAGTTAGATCAGATGGCAAATTGGATTTGGTGCTAGGTCTTTCCCTTTAGGTTTTACCCCAACAATGTTTTCATTAGTTTCGCTCACTCTCGAAATCAAGCATTTTACAGCAGGTTGGAGCAGCCTGTATCTCAGCACAGGAATAAGGTAGGGAAGAATTCTAAGGATCATTTTGACTGCCTCCAGAAGTTAGATCAGATGGCAAATTGGATTTGGTGCTAGGTCTTTCCCTTTAGGTTTTACCCCAACAATGTTTTCATTAGTTTCGCTCACTCTCGAAATCAAGCATTTTACAGCAGGTTGGAGCAGCCTGTATCTCAGCACAGGAATAAGGTAGGGAAGAATTCTAAGGCTCATTTTGACTGCCTCCAGAAGTTAGATCAGATGGCAAATTGGATTTGGTGCTAGGTCTTTCCCTTTAGGTTTTACCCCAACAATGTTTTCATTAGTTTCGCTCACTCTCGAAATCAAGCATTTTACAGCAGGTTGGAGCAGCCTGTATCTCAGCACAGGAATAAGGTAGGGAAGAATTCTAAGGCTCATTTTGACTGCCTCCAGAAGTTAGATCAGATGGCAAATTGGATTTGGTGCTAGGTCTTTCCCTTTAGGTTTTACCCCAACAATGTTTTCATTAGTTTCGCTCACTCTCGAAATCAAGCATTTTACAGCAGGTTGGAGCAGCCTGTATCTCAGCACAGGAATAAGGTAGGGAAGAATTCTAAGGCTCATTTTGACTGCCTCCAGAAGTTAGATCAGATGGCAAATTGGATTTGGTGCTAGGTCTTTCCCTTTAGGTTTTACCCCAACAATGTTTTCATTAGTTTCGCTCACTCTCGAAATCAAGCATTTTACAGCAGGTTGGAGCAGCCTGTATCTCAGCACAGGAATAAGGTAGGGAAGAATTCTAAGGATCATTTTGACTGCCTCCAGAAGTTAGATCAGATGGCAAATTGGATTTGGTGCTAGGTCTTTCCCTTTAGGTTTTACCCCAACAATGTTTTCATTAGTTTCGCTCACTCTCGAAATCAAGCATTTTACAGCAGGTTGGAGCAGCCTGTATCTCAGCACAGGAATAAGGTAGGGAAGAATTCTAAGGCTCATTTTGACTGCCTCCAGAAGTTAGATCAGATGGCAAATTGGATTTGGTGCTAGGTCTTTCCCTTTAGGTTTTACCCCAACAATGTTTTCATTAGTTTCGCTCACTCTCGAAATCAAGCATTTTACAGCAGGTTGGAGCAGCCTGTATCTCAGCACAGGAATAAGGTAGGGAAGAATTCTAAGGCTCATTTTGACTGCCTCCAGAAGTTAGATCAGATGGCAAATTGGATTTGGTGCTAGGTCTTTCCCTTTAGGTTTTACCCCAACAATGTTTTCATTAGTTTCGCTCACTCTCGAAATCAAGCATTTTACAGCAGGTTGGAGCAGCCTGTATCTCAGCACAGGAATAAGGTAGGGAAGAATTCTAAGGATCATTTTGACTGCCTCCAGAAGTTAGATCAGATGGCAAATTGGATTTGGTGCTAGGTCTTTCCCTTTAGGTTTTACCCCAACAATGTTTTCATTAGTTTCGCTCACTCTCGAAATCAAGCATTTTACAGCAGGTTGGAGCAGCCTGTATCTCAGCACAGGAATAAGGTAGGGAAGAATTCTAAGGCTCATTTTGACTGCCTCCAGAAGTTAGATCAGATGGCAAATTGGATTTGGTGCTAGGTCTTTCCCTTTAGGTTTTACCCCAACAATGTTTTCATTAGTTTCGCTCACTCTCGAAATCAAGCATTTTACAGCAGGTTGGAGCAGCCTGTATCTCAGCACAGGAATAAGGTAGGGAAGAATTCTAAGGCTCATTTTGACTGCCTCCAGAAGTTAGATCAGATGGCAAATTGGATTTGGTGCTAGGTCTTTCCCTTTAGGTTTTACCCCAACAATGTTTTCATTAGTTTCGCTCACTCTCGAAATCAAGCATTTTACAGCAGGTTGGAGCAGCCTGTATCTCAGCACAGGAATAAGGTAGGGAAGAATTCTAAGGCTCATTTTGACTGCCTCCAGAAGTTAGATCAGATGGCAAATTGGATTTGGTGCTAGGTCTTTCCCTTTAGGTTTTACCCCAACAATGTTTTCATTAGTTTCGCTCACTCTCGAAATCAAGCATTTTACAGCAGGTTGGAGCAGCCTGTATCTCAGCACAGGAATAAGGTAGGGAAGAATTCTAAGGCTCATTTTGACTGCCTCCAGAAGTTAGATCAGATGGCAAATTGGATTTGGTGCTAGGTCTTTCCCTTTAGGTTTTACCCCAACAATGTTTTCATTAGTTTCGCTCACTCTCGAAATCAAGCATTTTACAGCAGGTTGGAGCAGCCTGTATCTCAGCACAGGAATAAGGTAGGGAAGAATTCTAAGGATCATTTTGACTGCCTCCAGAAGTTAGATCAGATGGCAAATTGGATTTGGTGCTAGGTCTTTCCCTTTAGGTTTTACCCCAACAATGTTTTCATTAGTTTCGCTCACTCTCGAAATCAAGCATTTTACAGCAGGTTGGAGCAGCCTGTATCTCAGCACAGGAATAAGGTAGGGAAGAATTCAAATGTTCATTTTGACTGCCTCCAGAAGTTAGATCAGATGGCAACTTGGATTTGGTGCTAGGTCTTTCCCTTTAGGTTTTACCCCAACAATGTTTTCATTAGTTTCGCTCACTCTCGAAATCAAGCATTTTACAGCAGGTTGGAGCAGCCTGTATCTCAGCACAGGAATAAGGTAGGGAAGAATTCTAAGGCTCATTTTGACTGCCTCCAGAAGTTAGATCAGATGGCAAATTGGATTTGGTGCTAGGTCTTTCCCTTTAGGTTTTACCCCAACAATGTTTTCATTAGTTTCGCTCACTCTCGAAATCAAGCATTTTACAGCAGGTTGGAGCAGCCTGTATCTCAGCACAGGAATAAGGTAGGGAAGAATTCTAAGGCTCATTTTGACTGCCTCCAGAAGTTAGATCAGATGGCAACTTGGATTTGGTGCTAGGTCTTTCCCTTTAGGTTTTACCCCAACAATGTTTTCATTAGTTTCGCTCACTCTCGAAATCAAGCATTTTACAGCAGGTTGGAGCAGCCTGTATCTCAGCACAGGAATAAGGTAGGGAAGAATTCTAAGGATCATTTTGACTGCCTCCAGAAGTTAGATCAGATGGCAAATTGTATTTGGTGCTAGGTCTTTCCCTTTAGGTTTTACCCCAACAATGTTTTCATTAGTTTTGCTCACTCTCGAAATCAAGCATTTTACAGCAGGTTGGAGCAGCCTGTATCTCAGCACAGGAATAAGGTAGGGAAGAATTCTAAGGCTCATTTTGACTGCCTCCAGAAGTTAGATCAGATGGCAAATTGGATTTGGTGCTAGGTCTTTCCCTTTAGGTTTTACCCCAACAATGTTTTCATTAGTTTCGCTCACTCTCGAAATCAAGCATTTTACAGCAGGTTGGAGCAGCCTGTATCTCAGCACAGGAATAAGGTAGGGAAGAATTCTAAGGATCATTTTGACTGCCTCCAGAAGTTAGATCAGATGGCAAATTGGATTTGGTGCTAGGTCTTTCCCTTTAGGTTTTACCCCAACAATGTTTTCATTAGTTTCGCTCACTCTCGAAATCAAGCATTTTACAGCAGGTTGGAGCAGCCTGTATCTCAGCACAGGAATAAGGTAGGGAAGAATTCTAAGGCTCATTTTGACTGCCTCCAGAAGTTAGATCAGATGGCAAATTGGATTTGGTGCTAGGTCTTTCCCTTTAGGTTTTACCCCAACAATGTTTTCATTAGTTTCGCTCACTCTCGAAATCAAGCATTTTACAGCAGGTTGGAGCAGCCTGTATCTCAGCACAGGAATAAGGTAGGGAAGAATTCTAAGGATCATTTTGACTGCCTCCAGAAGTTAGATCAGATGGCAAATTGGATTTGGTGCTAGGTCTTTCCCTTTAGGTTTTACCCCAACAATGTTTTCATTAGTTTCGCTCACTCTCGAAATCAAGCATTTTACAGCAGGTTGGAGCAGCCTGTATCTCAGCACAGGAATAAGGTAGGGAAGAATTCTAAGGATCATTTTGACTGCCTCCAGAAGTTACATCAGATGGCAAATTGGATTTGGTGCTAGGTCTTTCCCTTTAGGTTTTACCCCAACAATGTTTTCATTAGTTTCGCTCACTCTCGAAATCAAGCATTTTACAGCAGGTTGGAGCAGCCTGTATCTCAGCACAGGAATAAGGTAGGGAAGAATTCTAAGGCTCATTTTGACTGCCTCCAGAAGTTAGATCAGATGGCAAATTGGATTTGGTGCTAGGTCTTTCCCTTTAGGTTTTACCCCAACAATGTTTTCATTAGTTTCGCTCACTCTCGAAATCAAGCATTTTACAGCAGGTTGGAGCAGCCTGTATCTCAGCACAGGAATAAGGTAGGGAAGAATTCTAAGGATCATTTTGACTGCCTCCAGAAGTTAGATCAGATGGCAAATTGGATTTGGTGCTAGGTCTTTCCCTTTAGGTTTTACCCCAACAATGTTTTCATTAGTTTTGCTCACTCTCGAAATCAAGCATTTTACAGCAGGTTGGAGCAGCCTGTATCTCAGCACAGGAATAAGGTAGGGAAGAATTCTAAGGATCATTTTGACTGCCTCCAGAAGTTAGATCAGATGGCAAATTGGATTTGGTGCTAGGTCTTTCCCTTTAGGTTTTACCCCAACAATGTTTTCATTAGTTTCGCTCACTCTCGAAATCAAGCATTTTGCAGCAGGTTGGAGCAGCCTGTATCTCAGCACAGGAATAAGGTAGGGAAGAATTCTAAGGCTCATTTTGACTGCCTCCAGAAGTTAGATCAGATGGCAAATTGGATTTGGTGCTAGGTCTTTCCCTTTAGGTTTTACCCCAACAATGTTTTCATTAGTTTCGCTCACTCTCGAAATCAAGCATTTTACAGCAGGTTGGAGCAGCCTGTATCTCAGCACAGGAATAAGGTAGGGAAGAATTCTAAGGCTCATTTTGACTGCCTCCAGAAGTTAGATCAGATGGCAAATTGGATTTGGTGCTAGGTCTTTCCCTTTAGGTTTTACCCCAACAATGTTTTCATTAGTTTCGCTCACTCTCGAAATCAAGCATTTTACAGCAGGTTGGAGCAGCCTGTATCTCAGCACAGGAATAAGGTAGGGAAGAATTCTAAGGCTCATTTTGACTGCCTCCAGAAGTTAGATCAGATGGCAAATTGGATTTGGTGCTAGGTCTTTCCCTTTAGGTTTTACCCCAACAATGTTTTCATTAGTTTCGCTCACTCTCGAAATCAAGCATTTTACAGCAGGTTGGAGCAGCCTGTATCTCAGCACAGGAATAAGGTAGGGAAGAATTCTAAGGATCATTTTGACTGCCTCCAGAAGTTAGATCAGATGGCAAATTGGATTTGGTGCTAGGTCTTTCCCTTTAGGTTTTACCCCAACAATGTTTTCATTAGTTTCGCTCACTCTCGAAATCAAGCATTTTACAGCAGGTTGGAGCAGCCTGTATCTCAGCACAGGAATAAGGTAGGGAAGAATTCTAAGGATCATTTTGACTGCCTCCAGAAGTTAGATCAGATGGCAAATTGGATTTGGTGCTAGGTCTTTCCCTTTAGGTTTTACCCCAACAATGTTTTCATTAGTTTCGCTCACTCTCGAAATCAAGCATTTTACAGCAGGTTGGAGCAGCCTGTATCTCAGCACAGGAATAAGGTAGGGAAGAATTCTAAGGATCATTTTGACTGCCTCCAGAAGTTAGATCAGATGGCAAATTGGATTTGGTGCTAGGTCTTTCCCTTTAGGTTTTACCCCAACAATGTTTTCATTAGTTTCGCTCACTCTCGAAATCAAGCATTTTACAGCAGGTTGGAGCAGCCTGTATCTCAGCACAGGAATAAGGTAGGGAAGAATTCTAAGGATCATTTTGACTGCCTCCAGAAGTTAGATCAGATGGCAAATTGGATTTGGTGCTAGGTCTTTCCCTTTAGGTTTTACCCCAACAATGTTTTCATTAGTTTCGCTCACTCTCGAAATCAAGCATTTTACAGCAGGTTGGAGCAGCCTGTATCTCAGCACAGGAATAAGGTAGGGAAGAATTCTAAGGATCATTTTGACTGCCTCCAGAAGTTAGATCAGATGGCAAATTGGATTTGGTGCTAGGTCTTTCCCTTTAGGTTTTACCCCAACAATGTTTTCATTAGTTTCGCTCACTCTCGAAATCAAGCATTTTACAGCAGGTTGGAGCAGCCTGTATCTCAGCACAGGAATAAGGTAGGGAAGAATTCTAAGGATCATTTTGACTGCCTCCAGAAGTTAGATCAGATGGCAAATTGGATTTGGTGCTAGGTCTTTCCCTTTAGGTTTTACCCCAACAATGTTTTCATTAGTTTCGCTCACTCTCGAAATCAAGCATTTTACAGCAGGTTGGAGCAGCCTGTATCTCAGCACAGGAATAAGGTAGGGAAGAATTCTAAGGATCATTTTGACTGCCTCCAGAAGTTAGATCAGATGGCAAATTGGATTTGGTGCTAGGTCTTTCCCTTTACGTTTTACCCCAACAATGTTTTCATTAGTTTCGCTCACTCTCGAAATCAAGCATTTTACAGCAGGTTGGAGCAGCCTGTATCTCAGCACAGGAATAAGGTAGGGAAGAATTCTAAGGCTCATTTTGACTGCCTCCAGAAGTTAGATCAGATGGCAAATTGGATTTGGTGCTAGGTCTTTCCCTTTAGGTTTTACCCCAACAATGTTTTCATTAGTTTCGCTCACTCTCGAAATCAAGCATTTTACAGCAGGTTGGAGCAGCCTGTATCTCAGCACAGGAATAAGGTAGGGAAGAATTCTAAGGCTCATTTTGACTGCCTCCAGAAGTTAGATCAGATGGCAAATTGGATTTGGTGCTAGGTCTTTCCCTTTAGGTTTTACCCCAACAATGTTTTCATTAGTTTCGCTCACTCTCGAAATCAAGCATTTTACAGCAGGTTGGAGCAGCCTGTATCTCAGCACAGGAATAAGGTAGGGAAGAATTCTAAGGCTCATTTTGACTGCCTCCAGAAGTTAGATCAGATGGCAAATTGGATTTGGTGCTAGGTCTTTCCCTTTAGGTTTTACCCCAACAATGTTTTCATTAGTTTCGCTCACTCTCGAAATCAAGCATTTTACAGCAGGTTGGAGCAGCCTGTATCTCAGCACAGGAATAAGGTAGGGAAGAATTCTAAGGATCATTTTGACTGCCTCCAGAAGTTAGATCAGATGGCAAATTGGATTTGGTGCTAGGTCTTTCCCTTTAGGTTTTACCCCAACAATGTTTTCATTAGTTTCGCTCACTCTCGAAATCAAGCATTTTACAGCAGGTTGGAGCAGCCTGTATCTCAGCACAGGAATAAGGTAGGGAAGAATTCTAAGGCTCATTTTGACTGCCTCCAGAAGTTAGATCAGATGGCAAATTGGATTTGGTGCTAGGTCTTTCCCTTTAGGTTTTACCCCAACAATGTTTTCATTAGTTTCGCTCACTCTCGAAATCAAGCATTTTACAGCAGGTTGGAGCAGCCTGTATCTCAGCACAGGAATAAGGTAGGGAAGAATTCAAATGCTCATTTTGACTGCCTCCAGAAGTTAGATCAGATGGCAAATTGGATTTGGTGCTAGGTCTTTCCCTTTAGGTTTTACCCCAACAATGTTTTCATTAGTTTCGCTCACTCTCGAAATCAAGCATTTTACAGCAGGTTGGAGCAGCCTGTATCTCAGCACAGGAATAAGGTAGGGAAGAATTCAAAGGATCATTTTGACTGCCTCCAGAAGTTAGATCAGATGGCAAATTGGATTTGGTGCTAGGTCTTTCCCTTTAGGTTTTACCCCAACAATGTTTTCATTAGTTTCGCTCACTCTCGAAATCAAGCATTTTACAGCAGGTTGGAGCAGCCTGTATCTCAGCACAGGAATAAGGTAGGGAAGAATTCTAAGGATCATTTTGACTGCCTCCAGAAGTTAGATCAGATGGCAAATTGGATTTGGTGCTAGGTCTTTCCCTTTAGGTTTTACCCCAACAATGTTTTCATTAGTTTCGCTCACTCTCGAAATCAAGCATTTTACAGCAGGTTGGAGCAGCCTGTATCTCAGCACAGGAATAAGGTAGGGAAGAATTCTAAGGCTCATTTTGACTGCCTCCAGAAGTTAGATCAGATGGCAAATTGGATTTGGTGCTAGGTCTTTCCCTTTAGGTTTTACCCCAACAATGTTTTCATTAGTTTTGCTCACTCTCGAAATCAAGCATTTTACAGCAGGTTGGAGCAGCCTGTATCTCAGCACAGGAATAAGGTAGGGAAGAATTCTAAGGATCATTTTGACTGCCTCCAGAAGTTAGATCAGATGGCAAATTGGATTTGGTGCTAGGTCTTTCCCTTTAGGTTTTACCCCAACAATGTTTTCATTAGTTTCGCTCACTCTCGAAATCAAGCATTTTACAGCAGGTTGGAGCAGCCTGTATCTCAGCACAGGAATAAGGTAGGGAAGAATTCTAAGGCTCATTTTGACTGCCTCCAGAAGTTAGATCAGATGGCAAATTGGATTTGGTGCTAGGTCTTTCCCTTTAGGTTTTACCCCAACAATGTTTTCATTAGTTTCGCTCACTCTCGAAATCAAGCATTTTACAGCAGGTTGGAGCAGCCTGTATCTCAGCACAGGAATAAGGTAGGGAAGAATTCTAAGGCTCATTTTGACTGCCTCCAGAAGTTAGATCAGATGGCAAATTGGATTTGGTGCTAGGTCTTTCCCTTTAGGTTTTACCCCAACAATGTTTTCATTAGTTTCGCTCACTCTCGAAATCAAGCATTTTACAGCAGGTTGGAGCAGCCTGTATCTCAGCACAGGAATAAGGTAGGGAAGAATTCTAAGGATCATTTTGACTGCCTCCAGAAGTTAGATCAGATGGCAAATTGGATTTGGTGCTAGGTCTTTCCCTTTAGGTTTTACCCCAACAATGTTTTCATTAGTTTCGCTCACTCTCGAAATCAAGCATTTTACAGCAGGTTGGAGCAGCCTGTATCTCAGCACAGGAATAAGGTAGGGAAGAATTCTAAGGCTCATTTTGACTGCCTCCAGAAGTTAGATCAGATGGCAAATTGGATTTGGTGCTAGGTCTTTCCCTTTAGGTTTTACCCCAACAATGTTTTCATTAGTTTCGCTCACTCTCGAAATCAAGCATTTTACAGCAGGTTGGAGCAGCCTGTATCTCAGCACAGGAATAAGGTAGGGAAGAATTCTAAGGCTCATTTTGACTGCCTCCAGAAGTTAGATCAGATGGCAAATTGGATTTGGTGCTAGGTCTTTCCCTTTAGGTTTTACCCCAACAATGTTTTCATTAGTTTCGCTCACTCTCGAAATCAAGCATTTTACAGCAGGTTGGAGCAGCCTGTATCTCAGCACAGGAATAAGGTAGGGAAGAATTCTAAGGATCATTTTGACTGCCTCCAGAAGTTAGATCAGATGGCAAATTGGATTTGGTGCTAGGTCTTTCCCTTTAGGTTTTACCCCAACAATGTTTTCATTAGTTTCGCTCACTCTCGAAATCAAGCATTTTACAGCAGGTTGGAGCAGCCTGTATCTCAGCACAGGAATAAGGTAGGGAAGAATTCTAAGGCTCATTTTGACTGCCTCCAGAAGTTAGATCAGATGGCAAATTGGATTTGGTGCTAGGTCTTTCCCTTTAGGTTTTACCCCAACAATGTTTTCATTAGTTTCGCTCACTCTCGAAATCAAGCATTTTACAGCAGGTTGGAGCAGCCTGTATCTCAGCACAGGAATAAGGTAGGGAAGAATTCAAATGCTCATTTTGACTGCCTCCAGAAGTTAGATCAGATGGCAAATTGGATTTGGTGCTAGGTCTTTCCCTTTAGGTTTTACCCCAACAATGTTTTCATTAGTTTCGCTCACTCTCGAAATCAAGCATTTTACAGCAGGTTGGAGCAGCCTGTATCTCAGCACAGGAATAAGGTAGGGAAGAATTCAAAGGATCATTTTGACTGCCTCCAGAAGTTACACCAGATGGCAAATTGGATTTGGTGCTAGGTCTTTCCCTTTAGGTTTTACCCCAACAATGTTTTCATTAGTTTCGCTCACTCTCGAAATCAAGCATTTTACAGCAGGTTGGAGCAGCCTGTATCTCAGCACAGGAATAAGGTAGGGAAGAATTCTAAGGATCATTTTGACTGCCTCCAGAAGTTAGATCAGATGGCAAATTGGATTTGGTGCTAGGTCTTTCCCTTTAGGTTTTACCCCAACAATGTTTTCATTAGTTTCGCTCACTCTCGAAATCAAGCATTTTACAGCAGGTTGGAGCAGCCTGTATCTCAGCACAGGAATAAGGTAGGGAAGAATTCTAAGGCTCATTTTGACTGCCTCCAGAAGTTAGATCAGATGGCAAATTGGATTTGGTGCTAGGTCTTTCCCTTTAGGTTTTACCCCAACAATGTTTTCATTAGTTTCGCTCACTCTCGAAATCAAGCATTTTACAGCAGGTTGGAGCAGCCTGTATCTCAGCACAGGAATAAGGTAGGGAAGAATTCTAAGGATCATTTTGACTGCCTCCAGAAGTTAGATCAGATGGCAAATTGGATTTGGTGCTAGGTCTTTCCCTTTAGGTTTTACCCCAACAATGTTTTCATTAGTTTCGCTCACTCTCGAAATCAAGCATTTTACAGCAGGTTGGAGCAGCCTGTATCTCAGCACAGGAATAAGGTAGGGAAGAATTCTAAGGCTCATTTTGACTGCCTCCAGAAGTTAGATCAGATGGCAAATTGGATTTGGTGCTAGGTCTTTCCCTTTAGGTTTTACCCCAACAATGTTTTCATTAGTTTCGCTCACTCTCGAAATCAAGCATTTTACAGCAGGTTGGAGCAGCCTGTATCTCAGCACAGGAATAAGGTAGGGAAGAATTCTAAGGCTCATTTTGACTGCCTCCAGAAGTTAGATCAGATGGCAAATTGGATTTGGTGCTAGGTCTTTCCCTTTAGGTTTTACCCCAACAATGTTTTCATTAGTTTCGCTCACTCTCGAAATCAAGCATTTTACAGCAGGTTGGAGCAGCCTGTATCTCAGCACAGGAATAAGGTAGGGAAGAATTCTAAGGATCATTTTGACTGCCTCCAGAAGTTAGATCAGATGGCAAATTGGATTTGGTGCTAGGTCTTTCCCTTTAGGTTTTACCCCAACAATGTTTTCATTAGTTTCGCTCACTCTCGAAATCAAGCATTTTACAGCAGGTTGGAGCAGCCTGTATCTCAGCACAGGAATAAGGTAGGGAAGAATTCTAAGGATCATTTTGACTGCCTCCAGAAGTTAGATCAGATGGCAAATTGGATTTGGTGCTAGGTCTTTCCCTTTAGGTTTTACCCCAACAATGTTTTCATTAGTTTCGCTCACTCTCGAAATCAAGCATTTTACAGCAGGTTGGAGCAGCCTGTATCTCAGCACAGGAATAAGGTAGGGAAGAATTCTAAGGCTCATTTTGACTGCCTCCAGAAGTTAGATCAGATGGCAAATTGGATTTGGTGCTAGGTCTTTCCCTTTAGGTTTTACCCCAACAATGTTTTCATTAGTTTCGCTCACTCTCGAAATCAAGCATTTTACAGCAGGTTGGAGCAGCCTGTATCTCAGCACAGGAATAGGTAGGGAAGAATTCTAAGGATCATTTTGACTGCCTCCAGAAGTTAGATCAGATGGCAAATTGGATTTGGTGCTAGGTCTTTCCCTTTAGGTTTTACCCCAACAATGTTTTCATTAGTTTCGCTCACTCTCGAAATCAAGCATTTTACAGCAGGTTGGAGCAGCCTGTATCTCAGCACAGGAATAAGGTAGGGAAGAATTCTAAGGCTCATTTTGACTGCCTCCAGAAGTTAGATCAGATGGCAAATTGGATTTGGTGCTAGGTCTTTCCCTTTAGGTTTTACCCCAACAATGTTTTCATTAGTTTCGCTCACTCTCGAAATCAAGCATTTTGCAGCAGGTTGGAGCAGCCTGTATCTCAGCACAGGAATAAGGTAGGGAAGAATTCTAAGGCTCATTTTGACTGCCTCCAGAAGTTAGATCAGATGGCAAATTGGATTTGGTGGTAGGTCTTTCCCTTTAGGTTTTACCCCTACAATGTTTTCATTAGTTTCGCTCACTCTCGAAATCAAGCATTTTACAGCAGGTTGGAGCAGCCTGTATCTCAGCACAGGAATAAGGTAGGGAAGAATTCTAAGGATCATTTTGACTGCCTCCAGAAGTTAGATCAGATGGCAAATTGGATTTGGTGCTAGGTCTTTCCCTTTAGGTTTTACCCCAACAATGTTTTCATTAGTTTCGCTCACTCTCGAAATCAAGCATTTTACAGCAGGTTGGAGCAGCCTGTATCTCAGCACAGGAATAAGGTAGGGAAGAATTCTAAGGATCATTTTGACTGCCTCCAGAAGTTAGATCAGATGGCAAATTGGATTTGGTGCTAGGTCTTTCCCTTTAGGTTTTACCCCAACAATGTTTTCATTAGTTTCGCTCACTCTCGAAATCAAGCATTTTACAGCAGGTTGGAGCAGCCTGTATCTCAGCACAGGAATAAGGTAGGGAAGAATTCTAAGGATCATTTTGACTGCCTCCAGAAGTTAGATCAGATGGCAAATTGGATTTGGTGCTAGGTCTTTCCCTTTAGGTTTTACCCCAACAATGTTTTCATTACTTTCGCTCACTCTCGAAATCAAGCATTTTATAGCAGGTTGGAGCAGCCTGTATCTCAGCACAGGAATAAGGTAGGGAAGAATTCAAATGCTCATATTGACTGCCTCCAGAAGTTAGATCAGATGGCAAATTGGATTTGGTGCTAGGTCTTTCCCTTTAGGTTTTACCCCAACAATGTTTTCATTAGTTTCGCTCACTCTCGAAATCAAGCATTTTACAGCAGGTTGGAGCAGCCTGTATCTCAGCACAGGAATAAGGTAGGGAAGAATTCTAAGGATCATTTTGACTGCCTCCAGAAGTTAGATCAGATGGCAAATTGGATTTGGTGCTAGGTCTTTCCCTTTAGGTTTTACCCCAACAATGTTTTCATTAGTTTCGCTCACTCTCGAAATCAAGCATTTTACAGCAGGTTGGAGCAGCCTGTATCTCAGCACAGGAATAAGGTAGGGAAGAATTCTAAGGATCATTTTGACTGCCTCCAGAAGTTAGATCAGATGGCAAATTGGATTTGGTGCTAGGTCTTTCCCTTTAGGTTTTACCCCAACAATGTTTTCATTAGTTTCGCTCACTCTCGAAATCAAGCATTTTACAGCAGGTTGGAGCAGCCTGTATCTCAGCACAGGAATAAGGTAGGGAAGAATTCTAAGGCTCATTTTGACTGCCTCCAGAAGTTAGATCAGATGGCAAATTGGATTTGGTGCTAGGTCTTTCCCTTTAGGTTTTACCCCAACAATGTTTTCATTAGTTTCGCTCACTCTCGAAATCAAGCATTTTACAGCAGGTTGGAGCAGCCTGTATCTCAGCACAGGAATAAGGTAGGGAAGAATTCAAATGCTCATTTTGACTGCCTCCAGAAGTTAGATCAGATGGCAAATTGGATTTGGTGCTAGGTCTTTCCCTTTAGGTTTTACCCCAACAATGTTTTCATTAGTTTCGCTCACTCTCGAAATCAAGCATTTTACAGCAGGTTGGAGCAGCCTGTATCTCAGCACAGGAATAAGGTAGGGAAGAATTCAAAGGATCATTTTGACTGCCTCCAGAAGTTACACCAGATGGCAAATTGGATTTGGTGCTAGGTCTTTCCCTTTAGGTTTTACCCCAACAATGTTTTCATTAGTTTCGCTCACTCTCGAAATCAAGCATTTTACAGCAGGTTGGAGCAGCCTGTATCTCAGCACAGGAATAAGGTAGGGGAATTCTAAGGATCATTTTGACTGCCTCCAGAAGTTAGATCAGATGGCAAATTGGATTTGGTGCTAGGTCTTTCCCTTTAGGTTTTACCCCCAACAATGTTTTCATTAGTTTCGCTCACCTCTCGAAATCAAGCATTTTACAGCAGGTTGGAGCAGCCTGTATCTCAGCACAGGAATAAGGTAGGGAAGAATTCTAAGGCTCATTTTGACTGCCTCCAGAAGTTAGATCAGATGGCAAATTGGATTTGGTGCTAGGTCTTTCCCTTTAGGTTTTACCCCAACAATGTTTTCATTAGTTTCGCTCACTCTCGAAATCAAGCATTTGACAGCAGGTTGGAGCAGCCTGTATCTCAGCACAGGAATAAGGTAGGGAAGAATTCTAAGGATCATTTTGACTGCCTCCAGAGTTAGATCAGATGGCAAATTGGATTTGGTGCTAGGTCTTTCCCTTTAGGTTTTACCCCAACAATGTTTTCATTAGTTTCGCTCACTCCTCGAAATCAAGCATTTTACAGCAGGTTGGAGCAGCCTGTATCTCAGCACAGGAATAAGGTAGGGAAGAATTCTAAGGCTCATTTTGACTGCCTCCAGAAGTTAGATCAGATGGCAAATTGGATTTGGTGCTAGGTCTTTCCCTTTAGGTTTTACCCCAACAATGTTTTCATTAGTTTCGCTCACTCTCGAAATCAAGCATTTTGCAGCAGGTTGGAGCAGCCTGTATCTCAGCACAGGAATAAGGTAGGGAAGAATTCTAAGGCTCATTTTGACTGCCTCCAGAAGTTAGATCAGATGGCAAATTGGATTTGGTGGTAGGTCTTTCCCTTTAGGTTTTACCCCTACAATGTTTTCATTAGTTTCGCTCACTCTCGAAATCAAGCATTTTACAGCAGGTTGGAGCAGCCTGTATCTCAGCACAGGAATAAGGTAGGGAAAGATTCTAAGGATCATTTTGACTGCCTCCAGAAGTTAGATCAGATGGCAAATTGGATTTGGTGCTAGGTCTTTCCCTTTAGGTTTACCCCAACAATGTTTTTCATTAGTTTCGCTCACTCTCGAAATCAAGCATTTTACAGCAGGTTGGAGCAGCCTGTATCTCAGCACAGGAATAAGGTAGGGAAGAATTCTAAGGATCATTTTGACTGCCTCCAGAAGTTAGATCAGATGGCAAATTGGATTTGGTGCTAGGTCTTTCCCTTTAGGTTTTACCCCAACAATGTTTTCATTAGTTTCGCTCACTCTCGAAATCAAGCATTTTACAGCAGGTTGGAGCAGCCTGTATCTCAGCACAGGAATAAGGTAGGGAAGAATTCTAAGGCTCATTTTGACTGCCTCCAGAAGTTAGATCAGATGGCAAATTGGATTTGGTGCTAGGTCTTTCCCTTTAGGTTTTACCCCAACAATGTTTTCATTACTTTCGCTCACTCTCGAAATCAAGCATTTTATAGCAGGTTGGAGCAGCCTGTATCTCAGCACAGGAATAAGGTAGGGAAGAATTCAAATGCTCATATTGACTGCCTCCAGAAGTTAGATCAGATGGCAAATTGGATTTGGTGCTAGGTCTTTCCCTTTAGGTTTTACCCCAACAATGTTTTCATTAGTTTCGCTCACTCTCGAAATCAAGCATTTTACAGCAGGTTGGAGCAGCCTGTATCTCAGCACAGGAATAAGGTAGGGAAGAATTCTAAGGATCATTTTGACTGCCTCCAGAAGTTAGATCAGATGGCAAATTGGATTTGGTGCTAGGTCTTTCCCTTTAGGTTTTACCCCAACAATGTTTTCATTAGTTTCGCTCACTCTCGAAATCAAGCATTTTACAGCAGGTTGGAGCAGCCTGTATCTCAGCACAGGAATAAGGTAGGGAAGAATTCTAAGGATCATTTGACTGCCTCCAGAAGTTAGATCAGATGGCAAATTGGATTTGGTGCTAGGTCTTTCCCTTTAGGTTTTACCCCAACAATGTTTTCATTAGTTTCGCTCACTCTCGAAATCAAGCATTTACAGCAGGTTGGAGCAGCCTGTATCTCAGCACAGGAATAAGGTAGGGAAGAATTCTAAGGATCATTTTGACTGCCTCCAGAAGTTAGATCAGATGGCAAATTGGATTTGGTGCTAGGTCTTTCCCTTAGGTTTTACCCCAACAATGTTTTCATTAGTTTCGCTCACTCTCGAAATCAAGCATTTTACAGCAGGTTGGAGCAGCCTGTATCTCAGCACAGGAATGAGGTAGGGAAGAATTCTAAGGATCATTTTGACTGCCTCCAGAAGTTAGATCAGATGGCAAATTGGATTTGGTGCTAGGTCTTTCCCTTTAGGTTTTACCCCAACAATGTTTTCATTAGTTTCGCTCACTCTCGAAATCAAGCATTTTACAGCAGGTTGGAGCAGCCTGTATCTCAGCACAGGAATAAGGTAGGGAAGAATTCTAAGGCTCATTTTGACTGCCTCCAGAAGTTAGATCAGATGGCAAATTGGATTTGGTGCTAGGTCTTTCCCTTTAGGTTTTACCCCAACAATGTTTTCATTAGTTTCGCTCACTCTCGAAATCAAGCATTTTACAGCAGGTTGGAGCAGCCTGTATCTCAGCACAGGAATAAGGTAGGGAAGAATTCAAATGCTCATTTTGACTGCCTCCAGAAGTTAGATCAGATGGCAAATTGGATTTGGTGCTAGGTCTTTCCCTTTAGGTTTTACCCCAACAATGTTTTCATTAGTTTCGCTCACTCTCGAAATCAAGCATTTTACAGCAGGTTGGAGCAGCCTGTATCTCAGCACAGGAATAAGGTAGGGAAGAATTCTAAGGCTCATTTTGACTGCCTCCAGAAGTTAGATCAGATGGCAAATTGGATTTGGTGCTAGGTCTTTCCCTTTAGGTTTTACCCCAACAATGTTTTCATTAGTTTCGCTCACTCTCGAAATCAAGCATTTTACAGCAGGTTGGAGCAGCCTGTATCTCAGCACAGGAATAAGGTAGGGAAGAATTCTAAGGCTCATTTTGACTGCCTCCAGAAGTTAGATCAGATGGCAAATTGGATTTGGTGCTAGGTCTTTCCCTTTAGGTTTTACCCCAACAATGTTTTCATTAGTTTCGCTCACTCTCGAAATCAAGCATTTTACAGCAGGTTGGAGCAGCCTGTATCTCAGCACAGGAATAAGGTAGGGAAGAATTCTAAGGATCATTTTGACTGCCTCCAGAAGTTAGATCAGATGGCAAATTGGATTTGGTGCTAGGTCTTTCCCTTTAGGTTTTACCCCAACAATGTTTTCATTAGTTTCGCTCACTCTCGAAATCAAGCATTTTACAGCAGGTTGGAGCAGCCTGTATCTCAGCACAGGAATAAGGTAGGGAAGAATTCTAAGGATCATTTTGACTGCCTCCAGAAGTTAGATCAGATGGCAAATTGGATTTGGTGCTAGGTCTTTCCCTTTAGGTTTTACCCCAACAATGTTTTCATTAGTTTCGCTCACTCTCGAAATCAAGCATTTTACAGCAGGTTGGAGCAGCCTGTATCTCAGCACAGGAATGAGGTAGGGAAGAATTCTAAGGATCATTTTGACTGCCTCCAGAAGTTAGATCAGATGGCAAATTGGATTTGGTGCTAGGTCTTTCCCTTTAGGTTTTACCCCAACAATGTTTTCATTAGTTTCGCTCACTCTCGAAATCAAGCATTTTACAGCAGGTTGGAGCAGCCTGTATCTCAGCACAGGAATAAGGTAGGGAAGAATTCTAAGGCTCATTTTGACTGCCTCCAGAAGTTAGATCAGATGGCAAATTGGATTTGGTGCTAGGTCTTTCCCTTTAGGTTTTACCCCAACAATGTTTTCATTAGTTTCGCTCACTCTCGAAATCAAGCATTTTACAGCAGGTTGGAGCAGCCTGTATCTCAGCACAGGAATAAGGTAGGGAAGAATTCAAATGCTCATTTTGACTGCCTCCAGAAGTTAGATCAGATGGCAAATTGGATTTGGTGCTAGGTCTTTCCCTTTAGGTTTTACCCCAACAATGTTTTCATTAGTTTCGCTCACTCTCGAAATCAAGCATTTTACAGCAGGTTGGAGCAGCCTGTATCTCAGCACAGGAATAAGGTAGGGAAGAATTCTAAGGCTCATTTTGACTGCCTCCAGAAGTTAGATCAGATGGCAAATTGGATTTGGTGCTAGGTCTTTCCCTTTAGGTTTTACCCCAACAATGTTTTCATTAGTTTCGCTCACTCTCGAAATCAAGCATTTTACAGCAGGTTGGAGCAGCCTGTATCTCAGCACAGGAATAAGGTAGGGAAGAATTCTAAGGCTCATTTTGACTGCCTCCAGAAGTTAGATCAGATGGCAAATTGGATTTGGTGCTAGGTCTTTCCCTTTAGGTTTTACCCCAACAATGTTTTCATTAGTTTCGCTCACTCTCGAAATCAAGCATTTTACAGCAGGTTGGAGCAGCCTGTATCTCAGCACAGGAATAAGGTAGGGAAGAATTCTAAGGATCATTTTGACTGCCTCCAGAAGTTAGATCAGATGGCAAATTGGATTTGGTGCTAGGTCTTTCCCTTTAGGTTTTACCCCAACAATGTTTTCATTAGTTTCGCTCACTCTCGAAATCAAGCATTTTACAGCAGGTTGGAGCAGCCTGTATCTCAGCACAGGAATAAGGTAGGGAAGAATTCTAAGGCTCATTTTGACTGCCTCCAGAAGTTAGATCAGATGGCAAATTGGATTTGGTGCTAGGTCTTTCCCTTTAGGTTTTACCCCAACAATGTTTTCATTAGTTTCGCTCACTCTCGAAATCAAGCATTTTACAGCAGGTTGGAGCAGCCTGTATCTCAGCACAGGAATAAGGTAGGGAAGAATTCAAATGCTCATTTTGACTGCCTCCAGAAGTTAGATCAGATGGCAAATTGGATTTGGTGCTAGGTCTTTCCCTTTAGGTTTTACCCCAACAATGTTTTCATTAGTTTCGCTCACTCTCGAAATCAAGCATTTTACAGCAGGTTGGAGCAGCCTGTATCTCAGCACAGGAATAAGGTAGGGAAGAATTCTAAGGCTCATTTTGACTGCCTCCAGAAGTTAGATCAGATGGCAAATTGGATTTGGTGCTAGGTCTTTCCCTTTAGGTTTTACCCCAACAATGTTTTCATTAGTTTCGCTCACTCTCGAAATCAAGCATTTTGCAGCAGGTTGGAGCAGCCTGTATCTCAGCACAGGAATAAGGTAGGGAAGAATTCTAAGGCTCATTTTGACTGCCTCCAGAAGTTAGATCAGATGGCAAATTGGATTTGGTGCTAGGTCTTTCCCTTTAGGTTTTACCCCAACAATGTTTTCATTAGTTTCGCTCACTCTCGAAATCAAGCATTTTACAGCAGGTTGGAGCAGCCTGTATCTCAGCACAGGAATAAGGTAGGGAAGAATTCTAAGGATCATTTTGACTGCCTCCAGAAGTTAGATCAGATGGCAAATTGGATTTGGTGCTAGGTCTTTCCCTTTAGGTTTTACCCCAACAATGTTTTCATTAGTTTCGCTCACTCTCGAAATCAAGCATTTTACAGCAGGTTGGAGCAGCCTGTATCTCAGCACAGGAATAAGGTAGGGAAGAATTCTAAGGCTCATTTTGACTGCCTCCAGAAGTTAGATCAGATGGCAAATTGGATTTGGTGCTAGGTCTTTCCCTTTAGGTTTTACCCCAACAATGTTTTCATTAGTTTCGCTCACTCTCGAAATCAAGCATTTTACAGCAGGTTGGAGCAGCCTGTATCTCAGCACAGGAATAAGGTAGGGAAGAATTCTAAGGCTCATTTTGACTGCCTCCAGAAGTTAGATCAGATGGCAAATTGGATTTGGTGCTAGGTCTTTCCCTTTAGGTTTTACCCCAACAATGTTTTCATTAGTTTCGCTCACTCTCGAAATCAAGCATTTTACAGCAGGTTGGAGCAGCCTGTATCTCAGCACAGGAATAAGGTAGGGAAGAATTCTAAGGCTCATTTTGACTGCCTCCAGAAGTTAGATCAGATGGCAAATTGGATTTGGTGCTAGGTCTTTCCCTTTAGGTTTTACCCCAACAATGTTTTCATTAGTTTCACTCACTCTCGAAATCAAGCATTTTACAGCAGGTTGGAGCAGCCTGTATCTCAGCACAGGAATAAGGTAGGGAAGAATTCAAATGCTCATATTGACTGCCTCCAGAAGTTAGATCAGATGGCAACTTGGATTTGGTGCTAGGTCTTTCCCTTTAGGTTTTACCCCAACAATGTTTTCATTAGTTTCGCTCACTCTCGAAATCAAGCATTTTACAGCAGGTTGGAGCAGCCTGTATCTCAGCACAGGAATAAGGTAGGGAAGAATTCAAAGGATCATTTTGACTGCCTCCAGAAGTTACATCAGATGGCAAATTGGATTTGGTGCTAGGTCTTTCCCTTTAGGTTTTACCCCAACAATGTTTTCATTAGTTTCGCTCACTCTCGAAATCAAGCATTTTACAGCAGGTTGGAGCAGCCTGTATCTCAGCACAGGAATAAGGTAGGGAAGAATTCTAAGGATCATTTTGACTGCCTCCAGAAGTTAGATCAGATGGCAAATTGGATTTGGTGCTAGGTCTTTCCCTTTAGGTTTTACCCCAACAATGTTTTCATTAGTTTCGCTCACTCTCGAAATCAAGCATTTTACAGCAGGTTGGAGCAGCCTGTATCTCAGCACAGGAATAAGGTAGGGAAGAATTCTAAGGATCATTTTGACTGCCTCCAGAAGTTAGATCAGATGGCAAATTGGATTTGGTGCTAGGTCTTTCCCTTTAGGTTTTACCCCAACAATGTTTTCATTAGTTTCGCTCACTCTCGAAATCAAGCATTTTACAGCAGGTTGGAGCAGCCTGTATCTCAGCACAGGAATAAGGTAGGGAAGAATTCTAAGGCTCATTTTGACTGCCTCCAGAAGTTAGATCAGATGGCAAATTGGATTTGGTGCTAGGTCTTTCCCTTTAGGTTTTACCCCAACAATGTTTTCATTAGTTTCGCTCACTCTCGAAATCAAGCATTTTACAGCAGGTTGGAGCAGCCTGTATCTCAGCACAGGAATAAGGTAGGGAAGAATTCTAAGGCTCATTTTGACTGCCTCCAGAAGTTAGATCAGATGGCAAATTGGATTTGGTGCTAGGTCTTTCCCTTTAGGTTTTACCCCAACAATGTTTTCATTAGTTTCGCTCACTCTCGAAATCAAGCATTTTGCAGCAGGTTGGAGCAGCCTGTATCTCAGCACAGGAATAAGGTAGGGAAGAATTCTAAGGCTCATTTTGACTGCCTCCAGAAGTTAGATCAGATGGCAAATTGGATTTGGTGCTAGGTCTTTCCCTTTAGGTTTTACCCCTACAATGTTTTCATTAGTTTCGCTCACTCTCGAAATCAAGCATTTTACAGCAGGTTGGAGCAGCCTGTATCTCAGCACAGGAATAAGGTAGGGAAGAATTCAAATGCTCATTTTGACTGCCTCCAGAAGTTAGATCAGATGGCAAATTGGATTTGGTGCTAGGTCTTTCCCTTTAGGTTTTACCCCAACAATGTTTTCATTAGTTTCGCTCACTCTCGAAATCAAGCATTTTACAGCAGGTTGGAGCAGCCTGTATCTCAGCACAGGAATAAGGTAGGGAAGAATTCTAAGGCTCATTTTGACTGCCTCCAGAAGTTAGATCAGATGGCAAATTGGATTTGGTGCTAGGTCTTTCCCTTTAGGTTTTACCCCAACAATGTTTTCATTAGTTTCGCTCACTCTCGAAATCAAGCATTTTACAGCAGGTTGGAGCAGCCTGTATCTCAGCACAGGAATAAGGTAGGGAAGAATTCTAAGGATCATTTTGACTGCCTCCAGAAGTTAGATCAGATGGCAAATTGGATTTGGTGCTAGGTCTTTCCCTTTAGGTTTTACCCCAACAATGTTTTCATTACTTTCGCTCACTCTCGAAATCAAGCATTTTATAGCAGGTTGGAGCAGCCTGTATCTCAGCACAGGAAAAAGGTAGGGAAGAATTCTAAGGCTCATTTTGACTGCCTCCAGAAGTTAGATCAGATGGCAAATTGGATTTGGTGCTAGGTCTTTCCCTTTAGGTTTTACCCCAACAATGTTTTCATTAGTTTCGCTCACTCTCGAAATCAAGCATTTTACAGCAGGTTGGAGCAGCCTGTATCTCAGCACAGGAATAAGGTAGGGAAGAATTCTAAGGCTCATTTTGACTGCCTCCAGAAGTTAGATCAGATGGCAAATTGGATTTGGTGCTAGGTCTTTCCCTTTAGGTTTTACCCCAACAATGTTTTCATTAGTTTCGCTCACTCTCGAAATCAAGCATTTTACAGCAGGTTGGAGCAGCCTGTATCTCAGCACAGGAATAAGGTAGGGAAGAATTCTAAGGATCATTTTGACTGCCTCCAGAAGTTAGATCAGATGGCAAATTGGATTTGGTGCTAGGTCTTTCCCTTTAGGTTTTACCCCAACAATGTTTTCATTAGTTTCGCTCATGTCAAGGTCCGGAGACATTAGATGTCTCGGTCCGGAGACACAGTTCTTTTAAATATTCCCGTGTTGTGAAATTAAAGGCACAAACGAGGCCAAAGTATCAACAGCTAGACTATTTATTAGATAAATAAGAAAGGGAGAGGGAGAAAATAGAGAAAGTGGACATAAGAAGGGAAAGGGAGAAAAGAGAGAGAGAGAGACGAGAGATAGAAGCTCTGAGAGGAGGAAAGGAATTATATTACCACACCCCTCATCCCCCCCAGGACAGTTAAAGTCTGTGGAGGAAAGGTGCTGCAGGAGATGTTCGGTTTGTAGAGACACCGTGGTGAGGCTTTTGCTGGAGAACAGCTGTGGTCCTCTGGGGAGATGTTGGGTTGATACAGGAACAGTGCTGAGGCTCCTCTGGGCAGCCTGGGTCTGTAGAGGGCTGGAGCTGTGGTCCTCCGGGCAGCTTCTGTTCTCCGGAGCAGCATTGTCCCGGCTTCTCAGCGGCCTGGCCCGTCTCCTGTGTTTTTCTTCATCTCCATTTTTCTCCCCGTTTTTCTCCTCTGTTTCTCTCCTTTGTTTCTCTCTACAAACCAGCAGTTGCTCAAGTCTTTTATACAGTTTTTTAGTCCTTAGGTATGTAGTCAAATATTGTCCCTCAGGAATTCCAGTGGCAGGAAATCTGTGTGTTTGGGCAAGACCCTGGCTGGAGGAGGGGGGAATCTCCGTCTACCCTGTCTCCATCCAGACAAAGCTCAGGAAACAGGTGGTGATTATCTTGCGCTAAAGGTGTGATGGCTGGGTCCTTGGGTCCATTGTTGTAGTCCCGTGTTATCACGATGCAATCACAAGCTGATTTGCATCCAGGATTGGTGGACAGGATTCTTTCCACCTTCTTTCCAGTGGCTCTGCTATCACTTTTATCTTTGTTGACTCACATAGAGAGAGACAAACTTATTAGACTGTCACACCACCCCGTCAATCAAAGATAAAAGGAAGAAAGAAAGGAAAGAAAGGAAAGAAGTGGAAAAGGAAGGAAAGAAGTTTTAAACAATTTTTGCAATAGACATAAGTTTTGATTGGCTAACAGCACAAATCTGTTGTACACCATCATTAGACACAAACTGCATGTTGGACACTACATGTTGAATCACTGTATACAACAGGGATTTATACAAGATTGACAATGCTAAGAAAATATAACAAAATTAAACCAGGTAATTACACAAGGTGAAAGCATCCTTGTTCCTCCTGGAAGCCAGGAGAACAAACAAACCCATACCCCCCCACCCCGTCAGTCCTTCAGTTTGGAATTGAAGTGAGAGCTTCAGTCCAGATCTGAATGTCTGCGGGGTTATGGAAAGTACAGTCCTTGAAGAGATGTCTTCTGTGATGCAAAACTTGAGAAGTCTTCCATATTGTAGCAAGACAAGTCCTTCTGACAATACATCAGGTAGTCTTCAGCATTAGAACTTAAATTTAGCATTAGAACTTAAATAAGAAACACAAATAAGAAACACAACCTTGAAACATACAAAACTGGTATTTCCAGGTTACCATTCAGAGCCACCCTCTCAGGTGATAATTACTTTGAATGGGCCTGTAAGTATCGTTGATTGTTTCAGGTTCTCTCAAAGCCAAGCTAAACACAAACAAAGGCCTTTTTCCAAACCAAGTACAATTTTTTGGTGATCTCCTGACTCATGCTTCACCCCCCAATTCACCGCTGGGAAGTGAAGCCCTTAGTTGCCCAGGGGGCCTTATCCCTCCCCTCATCAAATGGTCCCACCAAGAGGGGAGCAGTGACCTCAGCCCTCTTTTTAGGCTCGGGCCAACATTGCACAATGATTCGTAATTGTCTCGTGGCTACCCCATCAACCACTTCTTTTGGAATACCTTTCTCCCGACCCACCCCCCACCAATATTGCCGGGTATTCAAGTGTTCCCTGCCCCCAGCCAGGTGCCTACTAGGAATACGGCGCATCTGGCCCTGGGGGCTTGGTGGGTGAGTCATTTTCACATGTCTCAAGCCTCTAGTTTGAGGTTTTTTCATTTCCTCAGGTACACTATACTGCCTAGCATAATCTAATAATTCCCTCCCCACATCTTGCCATGTCCTGGAAGAAAGTGGGGTATTAGCTATTTCTTTTTGAAGCTGGATACCTCTTATTTTAAGCAAGTCAGAGAGGCCCCTGATCAAAGGAGTCATTCTGTTTGCATCCACCAGGATAGAAAGAGGGGATTCAAAATGATGTTTTAGTTCCCTTTCATATATCATCTGCAGGCATGCAGCTTTTTGCACATTCTCCATTATCTGATTCATCCCTCCCCGCAGAATTAGGGGTTCACCCCTCTCCTTTGGATCAAACCCCCCTGCCCAATAGGCAGCTCTTTGCGTAAGACTCCAGACTCCACTTCTGTTTTTTGTAGTTAGGAAAACATTATCACCCCAATAGCCCATGGCTTCAGCTTCTGTTAACATAATCTGATCACCTCCAGTTTTTGAAACTCGCCAGACATATTCCACCTCAGATTCCTCAGCAGAGCGTGCAAATTCTGCACGAATTTTGGCCAATTCAGTGTAGGAGAAAGGCGTTTCTTTGGTTGTGATAGTGGGGGTAACCTCCCCATCCTCATATAAAACTTCAGTTTTAATGAGAGGTCTGATATGCGCAGCAGCTTCCTTAGCCACTGTCAGTTCTGCCCGAGGGCACATAGGGGCAGACTCCAAGTAATTCACACCCTCTTTTGAGTCCAAATACGAATTTTGCCTCCTCTCCTTTTCCAATTGAATTTTAAGATCTGCCACTACGTCTTTCAAAGTGGCAACATGGCTTTGTAGTGACGAAACTAAGTCCTGCAAAGAGGAAATAGTTATATTTTCCTGTTCATGCCATTCCTCTTTCTCCTTCACTGAGGCGGCTAAACAGGCACCTAAAACCGCACAAATAAAACCTTTGCCTTTCCCGGCTTTTGCTCGTGCATCTTTCTGCAGGGCCACAATTCTATCAGCCACACTCTGGAAATTATGCCAATTTTCACGGGCCCAGTCAAGTACCTGTACAGAGGGGCGGGCACCGTGAACTTCTAAAAGGTTAAAAAGCTTCTCACTCCCGGCCATCTCTTTTGTTTCACAAAGCATTTCTTAATAGGGCACTAAGTTTCACGGGGAAGTCAGATCAAAACACTGTTTTGTACCAGCAAAATCTTCCCTGGAAAAACGTACACTTTTAAAAGGCTTACTCCAAAATAATCTTCTCCAGGAAAAATGCACAATAGATTTCTCAGGAGAGGTCACACACAACTAAAAACAACAGCAACCCGGGCTTCTCAAGGAAGTCACACTATTTCCCTGAGAGAACCCACACTTGCAAAAGCTTCTTAGCTTTTGTACCTCAATTTTTTTTTTGTTACACTAGGACAACAACCCTGTGATTCTTAGGGAAGAGTTACTCTGTTTCCCTGAGCGAACACACACCGGCAGAAGTTTCTCAACTTTTGCTTCAGTACTGGGCTTCTCGGGAAAGCCACACTTTACAAATATCACCAACACTGGGTTTCCTAAAAGAGGGTACTGAGAATTCTCGGGGAGGTCACACTATAAAGTCAACAGTTGTACCCCAGATAATCTTCCCCGGGAATGCACACACAAATTTAAAGCAGGGTACAGAGGATTCTCGAGGAGGTCACACTATAAAACCAACAGTTGTACCCCAGATAATCTTCCCCGAGAAAGCACACACATTTAAAGCTTTTGAGAACTCCCACACAGTCTCTCTGAAAATTTCGCTTCGTCCTTCTCCGGCCACTTCCCTCACGGGCGAGTGGAAACGCGAATCTGGACTCCACTCTCGCTTCGTACTAAAAGTACGTCTCAGGCACACACACACATTTCGGGGTTCTCAGAAATGGAATAATTTTGCTGTGATACTTTTCACTGCACGGGAATCCTGCCGACTACGCCATTTAAATGTCACGGTCCGGAGACATTAGATGTCTCGGTCCAGAGACACAGTTCTTTTAAATATTCCCGTGTTGTGAAATTAAAGGCACAAACGAGGCCAAAGTATCAACAGCTAGACTATTTATTAGATAAATAAGAAAGGGAGAGGGAGAAAATAGAGAAAGTGGACATAAGAAGGGAAAGGGAGAAAAGAGAGAGAGAGAGACGAGAGATAGAAGCTCTGAGAGGAGGAAAGGAATTATATTACCACACCCCTCATCCCCCCCAGGACAGTTAAAGTCTGTGGAGGAAAGGTGCTGCAGGAGATGTTCGGTTTGTAGAGACACCGTGGTGAGGCTTTTGCTGGAGAACAGCTGTGGTCCTCTGGGGAGATGTTGGGTTGATACAGGAACAGTGCTGAGGCTCCTCTGGGCAGCCTGGGTCTGTAGAGGGCTGGAGCTGTGGTCCTCCGGGCAGCTTCTGTTCTCCGGAGCAGCATTGTCCCGGCTTCTCAGCGGCCTGGCCCGTCTCCTGTGTTTTTCTTCATCTCCATTTTTCTCCCCGTTTTTCTCCTCTGTTTCTCTCCTTTGTTTCTCTCTACAAACCAGCAGTTGCTCAAGTCTTTTATACAGTTTTTTAGTCCTTAGGTATGTAGTCAAATATTGTCCCTCAGGAATTCCAGTGGCAGGAAATCTGTGTGTTTGGGCAAGACCCTGGCTGGAGGAGGGGGGAATCTCCGTCTACCCTGTCTCCATCCAGACAAAGCTCAGGAAACAGGTGGTGATTATCTTGCGCTAAAGGTGTGATGGCTGGGTCCTTGGGTCCATTGTTGTAGTCCCGTGTTATCACGATGCAATCACAAGCTGATTTGCATCCAGGATTGGTGGACAGGATTCTTTCCACCTTCTTTCCAGTGGCTCTGCTATCACTTTTATCTTTGTTGACTCACATAGAGAGAGACAAACTTATTAGACTGTCACAGCTCACTCTCGAAATCAAGCATTTTACAGCAGGTTGGAGCAGCCTGTATCTCAGCACAGGAATAAGGTAGGGAAGAATTCTAAGGATCATTTTGACTGCCTCCAGAAGTTAGATCAGATGGCAAATTGGATTTGGTGCTAGGTCTTTCCCTTTAGGTTTTACCCCAACAATGTTTTCATTAGTTTCGCTCACTCTCGAAATCAAGCATTTTACAGCAGGTTGGAGCAGCCTGTATCTCAGCACAGGAATAAGGTAGGGAAGAATTCTAAGGATCATTTTGACTGCCTCCAGAAGTTAGATCAGATGGCAAATTGGATTTGGTGCTAGGTCTTTCCCTTTAGGTTTTACCCCAACAATGTTTTCATTAGTTTCGCTCACTCTCGAAATCAAGCATTTTACAGCAGGTTGGAGCAGCCTGTATCTCAGCACAGGAATAAGGTAGGGAAGAATTCTAAGGATCATTTTGACTGCCTCCAGAAGTTAGATCAGATGGCAAATTGGATTTGGTGCTAGGTCTTTCCCTTTAGGTTTTACCCCAACAATGTTTTCATTAGTTTCGCTCACTCTCGAAATCAAGCATTTTACAGCAGGTTGGAGCAGCCTGTATCTCAGCACAGGAATAAGGTAGGGAAGAATTCTAAGGATCATTTTGACTGCCTCCAGAAGTTAGATCAGATGGCAAATTGGATTTGGTGCTAGGTCTTTCCCTTTAGGTTTTACCCCAACAATGTTTTCATTAGTTTCGCTCACTCTCGAAATCAAGCATTTTACAGCAGGTTGGAGCAGCCTGTATCTCAGCACAGGAATAAGGTAGGGAAGAATTCTAAGGCTCATTTTGACTGCCTCCAGAAGTTAGATCAGATGGCAAATTGGATTTGGTGCTAGGTCTTTCCCTTTAGGTTTTACCCCAACAATGTTTTCATTAGTTTCGCTCACTCTCGAAATCAAGCATTTTACAGCAGGTTGGAGCAGCCTGTATCTCAGCACAGGAATAAGGTAGGGAAGAATTCTAAGGATCATTTTGACTGCCTCCAGAAGTTAGATCAGATGGCAAATTGGATTTGGTGCTAGGTCTTTCCCTTTAGGTTTTACCCCAACAATGTTTTCATTAGTTTCGCTCACTCTCGAAATCAAGCATTTTGCAGCAGGTTGGAGCAGCCTGTATCTCAGCACAGGAATAAGGTAGGGAAGAATTCTAAGGCTCATTTTGACTGCCTCCAGAAGTTAGATCAGATGGCAAATTGGATTTGGTGCTAGGTCTTTCCCTTTAGGTTTTACCCCTACAATGTTTTCATTAGTTTCGCTCACTCTCGAAATCAAGCATTTTACAGCAGGTTGGAGCAGCCTGTATCTCAGCACAGGAATAAGGTAGGGAAGAATTCTAAGGCTCATTTTGACTGCCTCCAGAAGTTAGATCAGATGGCAAATTGGATTTGGTGCTAGGTCTTTCCCTTTAGGTTTTACCCCAACAATGTTTTCATTAGTTTCGCTCACTCTCGAAATCAAGCATTTTACAGCAGGTTGGAGCAGCCTGTATCTCAGCACAGGAATAAGGTAGGGAAGAATTCTAAGGCTCATTTTGACTGCCTCCAGAAGTTAGATCAGATGGCAAATTGGATTTGGTGCTAGGTCTTTCCCTTTAGGTTTTACCCCAACAATGTTTTCATTAGTTTCGCTCACTCTCGAAATCAAGCATTTTACAGCAGGTTGGAGCAGCCTGTATCTCAGCACAGGAATAAGGTAGGGAAGAATTCTAAGGATCATTTTGACTGCCTCCAGAAGTTAGATCAGATGGCAAATTGGATTTGGTGCTAGGTCTTTCCCTTTAGGTTTTACCCCAACAATGTTTTCATTACTTTCGCTCACTCTCGAAATCAAGCATTTTATAGCAGGTTGGAGCAGCCTGTATCTCAGCACAGGAATAAGGTAGGGAAGAATTCTAAGGCTCATTTTGACTGCCTCCAGAAGTTAGATCAGATGGCAAATTGGATTTGGTGCTAGGTCTTTCCCTTTAGGTTTTACCCCAACAATGTTTTCATTAGTTTCGCTCACTCTCGAAATCAAGCATTTTACAGCAGGTTGGAGCAGCCTGTATCTCAGCACAGGAATAAGGTAGGGAAGAATTCAAAGGCTCATTTTGACTGCCTCCAGAAGTTAGATCAGATGGCAAATTGGATTTGGTGCTAGGTCTTTCCCTTTAGGTTTTACCCCAACAATGTTTTCATTAGTTTCGCTCACTCTCGAAATCAAGCATTTTACAGCAGGTTGGAGCAGCCTGTATCTCAGCACAGGAATAAGGTAGGGAAGAATTCTAAGGATCATTTTGACTGCCTCCAGAAGTTAGATCAGATGGCAAATTGGATTTGGTGCTAGGTCTTTCCCTTTAGGTTTTACCCCAACAATGTTTTCATTAGTTTCGCTCACTCTCGAAATCAAGCATTTTACAGCAGGTTGGAGCAGCCTGTATCTCAGCACAGGAATAAGGTAGGGAAGAATTCTAAGGCTCATTTTGACTGCCTCCAGAAGTTAGATCAGATGGCAAATTGGATTTGGTGCTAGGTCTTTCCCTTTAGGTTTTACCCCAACAATGTTTTCATTAGTTTCGCTCACTCTCGAAATCAAGCATTTTACAGCAGGTTGGAGCAGCCTGTATCTCAGCACAGGAATAAGGTAGGGAAGAATTCTAAGGCTCATTTTGACTGCCTCCAGAAGTTAGATCAGATGGCAAATTGGATTTGGTGCTAGGTCTTTCCCTTTAGGTTTTACCCCAACAATGTTTTCATTAGTTTCGCTCACTCTCGAAATCAAGCATTTTACAGCAGGTTGGAGCAGCCTGTATCTCAGCACAGGAATAAGGTAGGGAAGAATTCAAATGCTCATTTTGACTGCCTCCAGAAGTTAGATCAGATGGCAAATTGGATTTGGTGCTAGGTCTTTCCCTTTAGGTTTTACCCCAACAATGTTTTCATTAGTTTCGCTCACTCTCGAAATCAAGCATTTTACAGCAGGTTGGAGCAGCCTGTATCTCAGCACAGGAATAAGGTAGGGAAGAATTCTAAGGATCATTTTGACTGCCTCCAGAAGTTAGATCAGATGGCAAATTGGATTTGGTGCTAGGTCTTTCCCTTTAGGTTTTACCCCAACAATGTTTTCATTAGTTTCGCTCACTCTCGAAATCAAGCATTTTACAGCAGGTTGGAGCAGCCTGTATCTCAGCACAGGAATAAGGTAGGGAAGAATTCTAAGGCTCATTTTGACTGCCTCCAGAAGTTAGATCAGATGGCAAATTGGATTTGGTGCTAGGTCTTTCCCTTTAGGTTTTACCCCAACAATGTTTTCATTAGTTTCGCTCACTCTCGAAATCAAGCATTTTACAGCAGGTTGGAGCAGCCTGTATCTCAGCACAGGAATAAGGTAGGGAAGAATTCTAAGGCTCATTTTGACTGCCTCCAGAAGTTAGATCAGATGGCAAATTGGATTTGGTGCTAGGTCTTTCCCTTTAGGTTTTACCCCAACAATGTTTTCATTAGTTTCGCTCACTCTCGAAATCAAGCATTTTACAGCAGGTTGGAGCAGCCTGTATCTCAGCACAGGAATAAGGTAGGGAAGAATTCTAAGGATCATTTTGACTGCCTCCAGAAGTTAGATCAGATGGCAAATTGGATTTGGTGCTAGGTCTTTCCCTTTAGGTTTTACGCCAACAATGTTTTCATTAGTTTCGCTCACTCTCGAAATCAAGCATTTTACAGCAGGTTGGAGCAGCCTGTATCTCAGCACAGGAATAAGGTAGGGAAGAATTCTAAGGCTCATTTTGACTGCCTCCAGAAGTTAGATCAGATGGCAAATTGGATTTGGTGCTAGGTCTTTCCCTTTAGGTTTTACCCCAACAATGTTTTCATTAGTTTCGCTCACTCTCGAAATCAAGCATTTTACAGCAGGTTGGAGCAGCCTGTATCTCAGCACAGGAATAAGGTAGGGAAGAATTCTAAGGCTCATTTTGACTGCCTCCAGAAGTTAGATCAGATGGCAAATTGGATTTGGTGCTAGGTCTTTCCCTTTAGGTTTTACCCCAACAATGTTTTCATTAGTTTTCGCTCACTCTCGAAATCAAGCATTTTACAGCAGGTTGGAGCAGCCTGTATCTCAGCACAGGAATAAGGTAGGGAAGAATTCAAATGCTCATTTTGACTGCCTCCAGAAGTTAGATCAGATGGCAAATTGGATTTGGTGCTAGGTCTTTCCCTTTAGGTTTTACCCCAACAATGTTTTCATTAGTTTCGCTCACTCTCGAAATCAAGCATTTTACAGCAGGTTGGAGCAGCCTGTATCTCAGCACAGGAATAAGGTAGGGAAGAATTCTAAGGATCATTTTGACTGCCTCCAGAAGTTAGATCAGATGGCAAATTGGATTTGGTGCTAGGTCTTTCCCTTTAGGTTTTACGCCAACAATGTTTTCATTAGTTTCGCTCACTCTCGAAATCAAGCATTTTACAGCAGGTTGGAGCAGCCTGTATCTCAGCACAGGAATAAGGTAGGGAAGAATTCTAAGGCTCATTTTGACTGCCTCCAGAAGTTAGATCAGATGGCAAATTGGATTTGGTGCTAGGTCTTTCCCTTTAGGTTTTACCCCAACAATGTTTTCATTAGTTTCGCTCACTCTCGAAATCAAGCATTTTACAGCAGGTTGGAGCAGCCTGTATCTCAGCACAGGAATAAGGTAGGGAAGAATTCTAAGGCTCATTTTGACTGCCTCCAGAAGTTAGATCAGATGGCAAATTGGATTTGGTGCTAGGTCTTTCCCTTTAGGTTTTACCCCAACAATGTTTTCATTAGTTTCGCTCACTCTCGAAATCAAGCATTTTACAGCAGGTTGGAGCAGCCTGTATCTCAGCACAGGAATAAGGTAGGGAAGAATTCAAATGCTCATTTTGACTGCCTCCAGAAGTTAGATCAGATGGCAAATTGGATTTGGTGCTAGGTCTTTCCCTTTAGGTTTTACCCCAACAATGTTTTCATTAGTTTCGCTCACTCTCGAAATCAAGCATTTTACAGCAGGTTGGAGCAGCCTGTATCTCAGCACAGGAATAAGGTAGGGAAGAATTCTAAGGATCATTTTGACTGCCTCCAGAAGTTAGATCAGATGGCAAATTGGATTTGGTGCTAGGTCTTTCCCTTTAGGTTTTACCCCAACAATGTTTTCATTAGTTTCGCTCACTCTCGAAATCAAGCATTTTACAGCAGGTTGGAGCAGCCTGTATCTCAGCACAGGAATAAGGTAGGGAAGAATTCTAAGGCTCATTTTGACTGCCTCCAGAAGTTAGATCAGATGGCAAATTGGATTTGGTGCTAGGTCTTTCCCTTTAGGTTTTACCCCAACAATGTTTTCATTAGTTTCGCTCACTCTCGAAATCAAGCATTTTACAGCAGGTTGGAGCAGCCTGTATCTCAGCACAGGAATAAGGTAGGGAAGAATTCTAAGGCTCATTTTGACTGCCTCCAGAAGTTAGATCAGATGGCAAATTGGATTTGGTGCTAGGTCTTTCCCTTTAGGTTTTACCCCAACAATGTTTTCATTAGTTTCGCTCACTCTCGAAATCAAGCATTTTACAGCAGGTTGGAGCAGCCTGTATCTCAGCACAGGAATAAGGTAGGGAAGAATTCTAAGGATCATTTTGACTGCCTCCAGAAGTTAGATCAGATGGCAAATTGGATTTGGTGCTAGGTCTTTCCCTTTAGGTTTTACCCCAACAATGTTTTCATTAGTTTCGCTCACTCTCGAAATCAAGCATTTTACAGCAGGTTGGAGCAGCCTGTATCTCAGCACAGGAATAAGGTAGGGAAGAATTCTAAGGATCATTTTGACTGCCTCCAGAAGTTAGATCAGATGGCAAATTGGATTTGGTGCTAGGTCTTTCCCTTTAGGTTTTACGCCAACAATGTTTTCATTAGTTTCGCTCACTCTCGAAATCAAGCATTTTACAGCAGGTTGGAGCAGCCTGTATCTCAGCACAGGAATAAGGTAGGGAAGAATTCTAAGGCTCATTTTGACTGCCTCCAGAAGTTAGATCAGATGGCAAATTGGATTTGGTGCTAGGTCTTTCCCTTTAGGTTTTACCCCAACAATGTTTTCATTAGTTTCGCTCACTCTCGAAATCAAGCATTTTACAGCAGGTTGGAGCAGCCTGTATCTCAGCACAGGAATAAGGTAGGGAAGAATTCTAAGGCTCATTTTGACTGCCTCCAGAAGTTAGATCAGATGGCAAATTGGATTTGGTGCTAGGTCTTTCCCTTTAGGTTTTACCCCAACAATGTTTTCATTAGTTTCGCTCACTCTCGAAATCAAGCATTTTACAGCAGGTTGGAGCAGCCTGTATCTCAGCACAGGAATAAGGTAGGGAAGAATTCAAATGCTCATTTTGACTGCCTCCAGAAGTTAGATCAGATGGCAAATTGGATTTGGTGCTAGGTCTTTCCCTTTAGGTTTTACCCCAACAATGTTTTCATTAGTTTCGCTCACTCTCGAAATCAAGCATTTTACAGCAGGTTGGAGCAGCCTGTATCTCAGCACAGGAATAAGGTAGGGAAGAATTCTAAGGATCATTTTGACTGCCTCCAGAAGTTAGATCAGATGGCAAATTGGATTTGGTGCTAGGTCTTTCCCTTTAGGTTTTACGCCAACAATGTTTTCATTAGTTTCGCTCACTCTCGAAATCAAGCATTTTACAGCAGGTTGGAGCAGCCTGTATCTCAGCACAGGAATAAGGTAGGGAAGAATTCTAAGGCTCATTTTGACTGCCTCCAGAAGTTAGATCAGATGGCAAATTGGATTTGGTGCTAGGTCTTTCCCTTTAGGTTTTACCCCAACAATGTTTTCATTAGTTTCGCTCACTCTCGAAATCAAGCATTTTACAGCAGGTTGGAGCAGCCTGTATCTCAGCACAGGAATAAGGTAGGGAAGAATTCTAAGGCTCATTTTGACTGCCTCCAGAAGTTAGATCAGATGGCAAATTGGATTTGGTGCTAGGTCTTTCCCTTTAGGTTTTACCCCAACAATGTTTTCATTAGTTTCGCTCACTCTCGAAATCAAGCATTTTACAGCAGGTTGGAGCAGCCTGTATCTCAGCACAGGAATAAGGTAGGGAAGAATTCAAATGCTCATTTTGACTGCCTCCAGAAGTTAGATCAGATGGCAAATTGGATTTGGTGCTAGGTCTTTCCCTTTAGGTTTTACCCCAACAATGTTTTCATTAGTTTCGCTCACTCTCGAAATCAAGCATTTTACAGCAGGTTGGAGCAGCCTGTATCTCAGCACAGGAATAAGGTAGGGAAGAATTCTAAGGATCATTTTGACTGCCTCCAGAAGTTAGATCAGATGGCAAATTGGATTTGGTGCTAGGTCTTTCCCTTTAGGTTTTACCCCAACAATGTTTTCATTAGTTTCGCTCACTCTCGAAATCAAGCATTTTACAGCAGGTTGGAGCAGCCTGTATCTCAGCACAGGAATAAGGTAGGGAAGAATTCTAAGGCTCATTTTGACTGCCTCCAGAAGTTAGATCAGATGGCAAATTGGATTTGGTGCTAGGTCTTTCCCTTTAGGTTTTACCCCAACAATGTTTTCATTAGTTTCGCTCACTCTCGAAATCAAGCATTTTACAGCAGGTTGGAGCAGCCTGTATCTCAGCACAGGAATAAGGTAGGGAAGAATTCTAAGGCTCATTTTGACTGCCTCCAGAAGTTAGATCAGATGGCAAATTGGATTTGGTGCTAGGTCTTTCCCTTTAGGTTTTACCCCAACAATGTTTTCATTAGTTTCGCTCACTCTCGAAATCAAGCATTTTACAGCAGGTTGGAGCAGCCTGTATCTCAGCACAGGAATAAGGTAGGGAAGAATTCAAATGCTCATTTTGACTGCCTCCAGAAGTTAGATCAGATGGCAAATTGGATTTGGTGCTAGGTCTTTCCCTTTAGGTTTTACCCCAACAATGTTTTCATTAGTTTCGCTCACTCTCGAAATCAAGCATTTTACAGCAGGTTGGAGCAGCCTGTATCTCAGCACAGGAATAAGGTAGGGAAGAATTCTAAGGATCATTTTGACTGCCTCCAGAAGTTAGATCAGATGGCAAATTGGATTTGGTGCTAGGTCTTTCCCTTTAGGTTTTACCCCAACAATGTTTTCATTAGTTTCGCTCACTCTCGAAATCAAGCATTTTACAGCAGGCTGGAGCAGCCTGTATCTCAGCACAGGAATAAGGTAGGGAAGAATTCTAAGGCTCATTTTGACTGCCTCCAGAAGTTAGATCAGATGGCAAATTGGATTTGGTGCTAGGTCTTTCCCTTTAGGTTTTACCCCAACAATGTTTTCATTAGTTTCGCTCACTCTCGAAATCAAGCATTTTACAGCAGGTTGGAGCAGCCTGTATCTCAGCACAGGAATAAGGTAGGGAAGAATTCTAAGGCTCATTTTGACTGCCTCCAGAAGTTAGATCAGATGGCAAATTGGATTTGGTGCTAGGTCTTTCCCTTTAGGTTTTACCCCAACAATGTTTTCATTAGTTTCGCTCACTCTCGAAATCAAGCATTTTACAGCAGGTTGGAGCAGCCTGTATCTCAGCACAGGAATAAGGTAGGGAAGAATTCTAAGGATCATTTTGACTGCCTCCAGAAGTTAGATCAGATGGCAAATTGGATTTGGTGCTAGGTCTTTCCCTTTAGGTTTTACCCCAACAATGTTTTCATTAGTTTCGCTCACTCTCGAAATCAAGCATTTTACAGCAGGTTGGAGCAGCCTGTATCTCAGCACAGGAATAAGGTAGGGAAGAATTCTAAGGCTCATTTTGACTGCCTCCAGAAGTTAGATCAGATGGCAAATTGGATTTGGTGCTAGGTCTTTCCCTTTAGGTTTTACCCCAACAATGTTTTCATTAGTTTCGCTCACTCTCGAAATCAAGCATTTTACAGCAGGTTGGAGCAGCCTGTATCTCAGCACAGGAATAAGGTAGGGAAGAATTCTAAGGATCATTTTGACTGCCTCCAGAAGTTAGATCAGATGGCAAATTGGATTTGGTGCTAGGTCTTTCCCTTTAGGTTTTACCCCAACAATGTTTTCATTAGTTTCGCTCACTCTCGAAATCAAGCATTTTACAGCAGGTTGGAGCAGCCTGTATCTCAGCACAGGAATAAGGTAGGGAAGAATTCTAAGGCTCATTTTGACTGCCTCCAGAAGTTAGATCAGATGGCAAATTGGATTTGGTGCTAGGTCTTTCCCTTTAGGTTTTACCCCAACAATGTTTTCATTAGTTTCGCTCACTCTCGAAATCAAGCATTTTACAGCAGGTTGGAGCAGCCTGTATCTCAGCACAGGAATAAGGTAGGGAAGAATTCTAAGGATCATTTTGACTGCCTCCTGAAGTCAGATCAGATGGCAAATTGGATTTGGTGCTAGGTCTTTCCCTTTAGGTTTTACCCCAACAATGTTTTCATTAGTTTCGCTCACTCTCGAAATCAAGCATTTTACAGCAGGTTGGAGCAGCCTGTATCTCCGCACAGGAATAAGGTAAGGAAGAATTCTAAGGCTCATTTTGACTGCCTCCAGAAGTTAGATCAGATGGCAAATTGGATTTGGTGCTAGGTCTTTCCCTTTAGGTTTTACCCCAACAATGTTTTCATTAGTTTCGCTCACTCTCGAAATCAAGCATTTTACAGCAGGTTGGAGCAGCCTGTATCTCAGCACAGGAATAAGGTAGGGAAGAATTCTAAGGCTCATTTTGACTGCCTCCAGAAGTTAGATCAGATGGCAAATTGGATTTGGTGCTAGGTCTTTCCCTTTAGGTTTTACCCCAACAATGTTTTCATTAGTTTCGCTCACTCTCGAAATCAAGCATTTTACAGCAGGTTGGAGCAGCCTGTATCTCCGCACAGGAATAAGGTAAGGAAGAATTCTAAGGCTCATTTTGACTGCCTCCAGAAGTTAGATCAGATGGCAAATTGGATTTGGTGCTAGGTCTTTCCCTTTAGGTTTTACCCCAACAATGTTTTCATTAGTTTCGCTCACTCTCGAAATCAAGCATTTTACAGCAGGTTGGAGCAGCCTGTATCTCAGCACAGGAATAAGGTAGGGAAGAATTCTAAGGCTCATTTTGACTGCCTCCAGAAGTTAGATCAGATGGCAAATTGGATTTGGTGCTAGGTCTTTCCCTTTAGGTTTTACCCCAACAATGTTTTCATTAGTTTCGCTCACTCTCGAAATCAAGCATTTTACAGCAGGTTGGAGCAGCCTGTATCTCAGCACAGGAATAAGGTAGGGAAGAATTCTAAGGCTCATTTTGACTGCCTCCAGAAGTTAGATCAGATGGCAAATTGGATTTGGTGCTAGGTCTTTCCCTTTAGGTTTTACCCCAACAATGTTTTCATTAGTTTCGCTCACTCTCGAAATCAAGCATTTTACAGCAGGTTGGAGCAGCCTGTATCTCAGCACAGGAATAAGGTAGGGAAGAATTCAAATGCTCATTTTGACTGCCTCCAGAAGTTAGATCAGATGGCAAATTGGATTTGGTGCTAGGTCTTTCCCTTTAGGTTTTACCCCAACAATGTTTTCATTAGTTTCGCTCACTCTCGAAATCAAGCATTTTACAGCAGGTTGGAGCAGCCTGTATCTCAGCACAGGAATAAGGTAGGGAAGAATTCTAAGGATCATTTTGACTGCCTCCAGAAGTTAGATCAGATGGCAAATTGGATTTGGTGCTAGGTCTTTCCCTTTAGGTTTTACCCCAACAATGTTTTCATTAGTTTCGCTCACTCTCGAAATCAAGCATTTTACAGCAGGTTGGAGCAGCCTGTATCTCAGCACAGGAATAAGGTAGGGAAGAATTCTAAGGATCATTTTGACTGCCTCCAGAAGTTAGATCAGATGGCAAATTGGATTTGGTGCTAGGTCTTTCCCTTTAGGTTTTACCCCAACAATGTTTTCATTAGTTTCGCTCACTCTCGAAATCAAGCATTTTACAGCAGGTTGGAGCAGCCTGTATCTCAGCACAGGAATAAGGTAGGGAAGAATTCTAAGGATCATTTTGACTGCCTCCAGAAGTTAGATCAGATGGCAAATTGGATTTGGTGCTAGGTCTTTCCCTTTAGGTTTTACCCCAACAATGTTTTCATTAGTTTCGCTCACTCTCGAAATCAAGCATTTTACAGCAGGTTGGAGCAGCCTGTATCTCAGCACAGGAATAAGGTAGGGAAGAATTCTAAGGCTCATTTTGACTGCCTCCAGAAGTTAGATCAGATGGCAAATTGGATTTGGTGCTAGGTCTTTCCCTTTAGGTTTTACCCCAACAATGTTTTCATTAGTTTCGCTCACTCTCGAAATCAAGCATTTTACAGCAGGTTGGAGCAGCCTGTATCTCAGCACAGGAATAAGGTAGGGAAGAATTCTAAGGCTCATTTTGACTGCCTCCAGAAGTTAGATCAGATGGCAAATTGGATTTGGTGCTAGGTCTTTCCCTTTAGGTTTTACCCCAACAATGTTTTCATTAGTTTCGCTCACTCTCGAAATCAAGCATTTTACAGCAGGTTGGAGCAGCCTGTATCTCAGCACAGGAATAAGGTAGGGAAGAATTCTAAGGATCATTTTGACTGCCTCCTGAAGTCAGATCAGATGGCAAATTGGATTTGGTGCTAGGTCTTTCCCTTTAGGTTTTACCCCAACAATGTTTTCATTAGTTTCGCTCACTCTCGAAATCAAGCATTTTACAGCAGGTTGGAGCAGCCTGTATCTCAGCACAGGAGTAAGGTAGGGAAGAATTCTAAGGCTCATTTTGACTGCCTCCAGAAGTTAGATCAGATGGCAAATTGGATTTGGTGCTAGGTCTTTCCCTTTAGGTTTTACCCCAACAATGTTTTCATTAGTTTCGCTCACTCTCGAAATCAAGCATTTTACAGCAGGTTGGAGCAGCCTGTATCTCAGCACAGGAATAAGGTAGGGAAGAATTCTAAGGATCATTTTGACTGCCTCCAGAAGTTAGATCAGATGGCAAATTGGATTTGGTGCTAGGTCTTTCCCTTTAGGTTTTACCCCAACAATGTTTTCATTAGTTTCGCTCACTCTCGAAATCAAGCATTTTACAGCAGGTTGGAGCAGCCTGTATCTCAGCACAGGAATAAGGTAGGGAAGAATTCTAAGGATCATTTTGACTGCCTCCTGAAGTCAGATCAGATGGCAAATTGGATTTGGTGCTAGGTCTTTCCCTTTAGGTTTTACCCCAACAATGTTTTCATTAGTTTCGCTCACTCTCGAAATCAAGCATTTTACAGCAGGTTGGAGCAGCCTGTATCTCCGCACAGGAATAAGGTAGGGAAGAATTCTAAGGCTCATTTTGACTGCCTCCAGAAGTTAGATCAGATGGCAAATTGGATTTGGTGCTAGGTCTTTCCCTTTAGGTTTTACCCCAACAATGTTTTCATTAGTTTCGCTCACTCTCGAAATCAAGCATTTTACAGCAGGTTGGAGCAGCCTGTATCTCAGCACAGGAATAAGGTAGGGAAGAATTCTAAGGATCATTTTGACTGCCTCCAGAAGTTAGATCAGATGGCAAATTGGATTTGGTGCTAGGTCTTTCCCTTTAGGTTTTACCCCAACAATGTTTTCATTAGTTTCGCTCACTCTCGAAATCAAGCATTTTACAGCAGGTTGGAGCAGCCTGTATCTCAGCACAGGAATAAGGTAGGGAAGAATTCTAAGGATCATTTTGACTGCCTCCAGAAGTTAGATCAGATGGCAAATTGGATTTGGTGCTAGGTCTTTCCCTTTAGGTTTTACCCCAACAATGTTTTCATTAGTTTCGCTCACTCTCGAAATCAAGCATTTTACAGCAGGTTGGAGCAGCCTGTATCTCAGCACAGGAATAAGGTAGGGAAGAATTCTAAGGCTCATTTTGACTGCCTCCAGAAGTTAGATCAGATGGCAAATTGGATTTGGTGCTAGGTCTTTCCCTTTAGGTTTTACCCCAACAATGTTTTCATTAGTTTCGCTCACTCTCGAAATCAAGCATTTTACAGCAGGTTGGAGCAGCCTGTATCTCAGCACAGGAATAAGGTAGGGAAGAATTCTAAGGCTCATTTTGACTGCCTCCAGAAGTTAGATCAGATGGCAAATTGGATTTGGTGCTAGGTCTTTCCCTTTAGGTTTTACCCCAACAATGTTTTCATTAGTTTCGCTCACTCTCGAAATCAAGCATTTTACAGCAGGTTGGAGCAGCCTGTATCTCAGCACAGGAATAAGGTAGGGAAGAATTCTAAGGATCATTTTGACTGCCTCCAGAAGTTAGATCAGATGGCAAATTGGATTTGGTGCTAGGTCTTTCCCTTTAGGTTTTACCCCAACAATGTTTTCATTAGTTTCGCTCACTCTCGAAATCAAGCATTTTACAGCAGGTTGGAGCAGCCTGTATCTCAGCACAGGAATAAGGTAGGGAAGAATTCAAATGCTCATTTTGACTGCCTCCAGAAGTTAGATCAGATGGCAAATTGGATTTGGTGCTAGGTCTTTCCCTTTAGGTTTTACCCCAACAATGTTTTCATTAGTTTCGCTCACTCTCGAAATCAAGCATTTTACAGCAGGTTGGAGCAGCCTGTATCTCAGCACAGGAATAAGGTAGGGAAGAATTCTAAGGATCATTTTGACTGCCTCCAGAAGTTAGATCAGATGGCAAATTGGATTTGGTGCTAGGTCTTTCCCTTTAGGTTTTACCCCAACAATGTTTTCATTAGTTTCGCTCACTCTCGAAATCAAGCATTTTACAGCAGGTTGGAGCAGCCTGTATCTCAGCACAGGAATAAGGTAGGGAAGAATTCTAAGGATCATTTTGACTGCCTCCAGAAGTTAGATCAGATGGCAAATTGGATTTGGTGCTAGGTCTTTCCCTTTAGGTTTTACCCCAACAATGTTTTCATTAGTTTCGCTCACTCTCGAAATCAAGCATTTTACAGCAGGTTGGAGCAGCCTGTATCTCAGCACAGGAATAAGGTAGGGAAGAATTCTAAGGATCATTTTGACTGCCTCCAGAAGTTAGATCAGATGGCAAATTGGATTTGGTGCTAGGTCTTTCCCTTTAGGTTTTACCCCAACAATGTTTTCATTAGTTTCGCTCACTCTCGAAATCAAGCATTTTACAGCAGGTTGGAGCAGCCTGTATCTCAGCACAGGAATAAGGTAGGGAAGAATTCTAAGGATCATTTTGACTGCCTCCTGAAGTCAGATCAGATGGCAAATTGGATTTGGTGCTAGGTCTTTCCCTTTAGGTTTTACCCCAACAATGTTTTCATTAGTTTCGCTCACTCTCGAAATCAAGCATTTTACAGCAGGTTGGAGCAGCCTGTATCTCCGCACAGGAATAAGGTAGGGAAGAATTCTAAGGCTCATTTTGACTGCCTCCAGAAGTTAGATCAGATGGCAAATTGGATTTGGTGCTAGGTCTTTCCCTTTAGGTTTTACCCCAACAATGTTTTCATTAGTTTCGCTCACTCTCGAAATCAAGCATTTTACAGCAGGTTGGAGCAGCCTGTATCTCAGCACAGGAATAAGGTAGGGAAGAATTCTAAGGATCATTTTGACTGCCTCCAGAAGTTAGATCAGATGGCAAATTGGATTTGGTGCTAGGTCTTTCCCTTTAGGTTTTACCCCAACAATGTTTTCATTAGTTTCGCTCACTCTCGAAATCAAGCATTTTACAGCAGGTTGGAGCAGCCTGTATCTCAGCACAGGAATAAGGTAGGGAAGAATTCTAAGGATCATTTTGACTGCCTCCAGAAGTTAGATCAGATGGCAAATTGGATTTGGTGCTAGGTCTTTCCCTTTAGGTTTTACCCCAACAATGTTTTCATTAGTTTCGCTCACTCTCGAAATCAAGCATTTTACAGCAGGTTGGAGCAGCCTGTATCTCAGCACAGGAATAAGGTAGGGAAGAATTCAAATGCTCATTTTGACTGCCTCCAGAAGTTAGATCAGATGGCAAATTGGATTTGGTGCTAGGTCTTTCCCTTTAGGTTTTACCCCAACAATGTTTTCATTAGTTTCGCTCACTCTCGAAATCAAGCATTTTACAGCAGGTTGGAGCAGCCTGTATCTCAGCACAGGAATAAGGTAGGGAAGAATTCTAAGGATCATTTTGACTGCCTCCAGAAGTTAGATCAGATGGCAAATTGGATTTGGTGCTAGGTCTTTCCCTTTAGGTTTTACCCCAACAATGTTTTCATTAGTTTCGCTCACTCTCGAAATCAAGCATTTTACAGCAGGTTGGAGCAGCCTGTATCTCAGCACAGGAATAAGGTAGGGAAGAATTCTAAGGATCATTTTGACTGCCTCCAGAAGTTAGATCAGATGGCAAATTGGATTTGGTGCTAGGTCTTTCCCTTTAGGTTTTACCCCAACAATGTTTTCATTAGTTTCGCTCACTCTCGAAATCAAGCATTTTACAGCAGGTTGGAGCAGCCTGTATCTCAGCACAGGAATAAGGTAGGGAAGAATTCTAAGGATCATTTTGACTGCCTCCAGAAGTTAGATCAGATGGCAAATTGGATTTGGTGCTAGGTCTTTCCCTTTAGGTTTTACCCCAACAATGTTTTCATTAGTTTCGCTCACTCTCGAAATCAAGCATTTTACAGCAGGTTGGAGCAGCCTGTATCTCAGCACAGGAATAAGGTAGGAAGAATTCTAAGGCTCATTTTGACTGCCTCCAGAAGTTAGATCAGATGGCAAATTGGATTTGGTGCTAGGTCTTTCCCTTTAGGTTTTACCCCAACAATGTTTTCATTAGTTTCGCTCACTCTCGAAATCAAGCATTTTACAGCAGGTTGGAGCAGCCTGTATCTCAGCACAGGAATAAGGTAGGGAAGAATTCTAAGGCTCATTTTGACTGCCTCCAGAAGTTAGATCAGATGGCAAATTGGATTTGGTGCTAGGTCTTTCCCTTTAGGTTTTACCCCAACAATGTTTTCATTAGTTTCGCTCACTCTCGAAATCAAGCATTTTACAGCAGGTTGGAGCAGCCTGTATCTCAGCACAGGAATAAGGTAGGGAAGAATTCTAAGGATCATTTTGACTGCCTCCTGAAGTCAGATCAGATGGCAAATTGGATTTGGTGCTAGGTCTTTCCCTTTAGGTTTTACCCCAACAATGTTTTCATTAGTTTCGCTCACTCTCGAAATCAAGCATTTTACAGCAGGTTGGAGCAGCCTGTATCTCAGCACAGGAGTAAGGTAGGGAAGAATTCTAAGGCTCATTTTGACTGCCTCCTGAAGTCAGATCAGATGGCAAATTGGATTTGGTGCTAGGTCTTTCCCTTTAGGTTTTACCCCAACAATGTTTTCATTAGTTTCGCTCACTCTCGAAATCAAGCATTTTACAGCAGGTTGGAGCAGCCTGTATCTCCGCACAGGAATAAGGTAAGGAAGAATTCTAAGGCTCATTTTGACTGCCTCCAGAAGTTAGATCAGATGGCAAATTGGATTTGGTGCTAGGTCTTTCCCTTTAGGTTTTACCCCAACAATGTTTTCATTAGTTTCGCTCACTCTCGAAATCAAGCATTTTACAGCAGGTTGGAGCAGCCTGTATCTCAGCACAGGAATAAGGTAGGGAAGAATTCTAAGGCTCATTTTGACTGCCTCCAGAAGTTAGATCAGATGGCAAATTGGATTTGGTGCTAGGTCTTTCCCTTTAGGTTTTACCCCAACAATGTTTTCATTAGTTTCGCTCACTCTCGAAATCAAGCATTTTACAGCAGGTTGGAGCAGCCTGTATCTCAGCACAGGAATAAGGTAGGGAAGAATTCTAAGGATCATTTTGACTGCCTCCAGAAGTTAGATCAGATGGCAAATTGGATTTGGTGCTAGGTCTTTCCCTTTAGGTTTTACCCCAACAATGTTTTCATTAGTTTCGCTCACTCTCGAAATCAAGCATTTTACAGCAGGTTGGAGCAGCCTGTATCTCAGCACAGGAATAAGGTAGGGAAGAATTCAAATGCTCATTTTGACTGCCTCCAGAAGTTAGATCAGATGGCAAATTGGATTTGGTGCTAGGTCTTTCCCTTTAGGTTTTACCCCAACAATGTTTTCATTAGTTTCGCTCACTCTCGAAATCAAGCATTTTACAGCAGGTTGGAGCAGCCTGTATCTCAGCACAGGAATAAGGTAGGGAAGAATTCTAAGGCTCATTTTGACTGCCTCCAGAAGTTAGATCAGATGGCAAATTGGATTTGGTGCTAGGTCTTTCCCTTTAGGTTTTACCCCAACAATGTTTTCATTAGTTTCGCTCACTCTCGAAATCAAGCATTTTACAGCAGGTTGGAGCAGCCTGTATCTCAGCACAGGAATAAGGTAGGGAAGAATTCTAAGGATCATTTTGACTGCCTCCAGAAGTTAGATCAGATGGCAAATTGGATTTGGTGCTAGGTCTTTCCCTTTAGGTTTTACCCCAACAATGTTTTCATTAGTTTCGCTCACTCTCGAAATCAAGCATTTTACAGCAGGTTGGAGCAGCCTGTATCTCAGCACAGGAATAAGGTAGGGAAGAATTCTAAGGCTCATTTTGACTGCCTCCAGAAGTTAGATCAGATGGCAAATTGGATTTGGTGCTAGGTCTTTCCCTTTAGGTTTTACCCCAACAATGTTTTCATTAGTTTCGCTCACTCTCGAAATCAAGCATTTTACAGCAGGTTGGAGCAGCCTGTATCTCAGCACAGGAATAAGGTAGGGAAGAATTCTAAGGCTCATTTTGACTGCCTCCAGAAGTTAGATCAGATGGCAAATTGGATTTGGTGCTAGGTCTTTCCCTTTAGGTTTTACCCCAACAATGTTTTCATTAGTTTCGCTCACTCTCGAAATCAAGCATTTTACAGCAGGTTGGAGCAGCCTGTATCTCAGCACAGGAATAAGGTAGGGAAGAATTCTAAGGATCATTTTGACTGCCTCCTGAAGTCAGATCAGATGGCAAATTGGATTTGGTGCTAGGTCTTTCCCTTTAGGTTTTACCCCAACAATGTTTTCATTAGTTTCGCTCACTCTCGAAATCAAGCATTTTACAGCAGGTTGGAGCAGCCTGTATCTCAGCACAGGAGTAAGGTAGGGAAGAATTCAAATGCTCATTTTGACTGCCTCCAGAAGTTAGATCAGATGGCAAATTGGATTTGGTGCTAGGTCTTTCCCTTTAGGTTTTACCCCAACAATGTTTTCATTAGTTTCGCTCACTCTCGAAATCAAGCATTTTACAGCAGGTTGGAGCAGCCTGTATCTCAGCACAGGAATAAGGTAGGGAAGAATTCTAAGGCTCATTTTGACTGCCTCCAGAAGTTAGATCAGATGGCAAATTGGATTTGGTGCTAGGTCTTTCCCTTTAGGTTTTACCCCAACAATGTTTTCATTAGTTTCGCTCACTCTCGAAATCAAGCATTTTACAGCAGGTTGGAGCAGCCTGTATCTCAGCACAGGAATAAGGTAGGGAAGAATTCTAAGGATCATTTTGACTTGCTCCTGAAGTCAGATCAGATGGCAAATTGGATTTGGTGCTAGGTCTTTCCCTTTAGGTTTTACCCCAACAATGTTTTCATTAGTTTCGCTCACTCTCGAAATCAAGCATTTTACAGCAGGTTGGAGCAGCCTGTATCTCAGCACAGGAATAAGGTAGGGAAGAATTCTAAGGATCATTTTGACTGCCTCCAGAAGTTAGATCAGATGGCAAATTGGATTTGGTGCTAGGTCTTTCCCTTTAGGTTTTACCCCAACAATGTTTTCATTAGTTTCGCTCACTCTCGAAATCAAGCATTTTACAGCAGGTTGGAGCAGCCTGTATCTCAGCACAGGAATAAGGTATGGAAGAATTCTAAGGATCATTTTGACTGCCTCCAGAAGTTAGATCAGATGGCAAATTGGATTTGGTGCTAGGTCTTTCCCTTTAGGTTTTACCCCAACAATGTTTTCATTAGTTTCGCTCACTCTCGAAATCAAGCATTTTACAGCAGGTTGGAGCAGCCTGTATCTCAGCACAGGAATAAGGTAGGGAAGAATTCTAAGGCTCATTTTGACTGCCTCCAGAAGTTAGATCAGATGGCAAATTGGATTTGGTGCTAGGTCTTTCCCTTTAGGTTTTACCCCAACAATGTTTTCATTAGTTTCGCTCACTCTCGAAATCAAGCATTTTACAGCAGGTTGGAGCAGCCTGTATCTCAGCACAGGAATAAGGTAGGGAAGAATTCTAAGGCTCATTTTGACTGCCTCCAGAAGTTAGATCAGATGGCAAATTGGATTTGGTGCTAGGTCTTTCCCTTTAGGTTTTACCCCAACAATGTTTTCATTAGTTTCGCTCACTCTCGAAATCAAGCATTTTACAGCAGGTTGGAGCAGCCTGTATCTCAGCACAGGAATAAGGTAGGGAAGAATTCTAAGGCTCATTTTGACTGCCTCCAGAAGTTAGATCAGATGGCAAATTGGATTTGGTGCTAGGTCTTTCCCTTTAGGTTTTACCCCAACAATGTTTTCATTAGTTTCGCTCACTCTCGAAATCAAGCATTTTACAGCAGGTTGGAGCAGCCTGTATCTCAGCACAGGAATAAGGTAGGGAAGAATTCTAAGGCTCATTTTGACTGCCTCCAGAAGTTAGATCAGATGGCAAATTGGATTTGGTGCTAGGTCTTTCCCTTTAGGTTTTACCCCAACAATGTTTTCATTAGTTTCGCTCACTCTCGAAATCAAGCATTTTACAGCAGGTTGGAGCAGCCTGTATCTCAGCACAGGAGTAAGGTAGGGAAGAATTCTAAGGCTCATTTTGACTGCCTCCAGAAGTTAGATCAGATGGCAAATTGGATTTGGTGCTAGGTCTTTCCCTTTAGGTTTTACCCCAACAATGTTTTCATTAGTTTCGCTCACTCTCGAAATCAAGCATTTTACAGCAGGTTGGAGCAGCCTGTATCTCAGCACAGGAATAAGGTAGGGAAGAATTCTAAGGATCATTTTGACTGCCTCCAGAAGTTAGATCAGATGGCAAATTGGATTTGGTGCTAGGTCTTTCCCTTTAGGTTTTACCCCAACAATGTTTTCATTAGTTTCGCTCACTCTCGAAATCAAGCATTTTACAGCAGGTTGGAGCAGCCTGTATCTCAGCACAGGAATAAGGTAGGGAAGAATTCTAAGGATCATTTTGACTGCCTCCTGAAGTCAGATCAGATGGCAAATTGGATTTGGTGCTAGGTCTTTCCCTTTAGGTTTTACCCCAACAATGTTTTCATTAGTTTCGCTCACTCTCGAAATCAAGCATTTTACAGCAGGTTGGAGCAGCCTGTATCTCCGCACAGGAATAAGGTCATGTAAGGAAGAATTCTAAGGCTCATTTTGACTGCCTCCAGAAGTTAGATCAGATGGCAAATTGGATTTGGTGCTAGGTCTTTCCCTTTAGGTTTTACCCCAACAATGTTTTCATTAGTTTCGCTCACTCTCGAAATCAAGCATTTTACAGCAGGTTGGAGCAGCCTGTATCTCAGCACAGGAATAAGGTAGGGAAGAATTCTAAGGCTCATTTTGACTGCCTCCAGAAGTTAGATCAGATGGCAAATTGGATTTGGTGCTAGGTCTTTCCCTTTAGGTTTTACCCCAACAATGTTTTCATTAGTTTCGCTCACTCTCGAAATCAAGCATTTTACAGCAGGTTGGAGCAGCCTGTATCTCAGCACAGGAATAAGGTAGGGAAGAATTCTAAGGCTCATTTTGACTGCCTCCAGAAGTTAGATCAGATGGCAAATTGGATTTGGTGCTAGGGTCTTTCCCTTTAGGTTTTACCCCAACAATGTTTTCATTAGTTTCGCTCACTCTCGAAATCAAGCATTTTTACAGCAGGTTGGAGCAGCCTGTATCTCAGCACAGGAATAAGGTAGGGAAGAATTCAAATGCTCATTTTGACTGCCTCCAGAAGTTAGATCAGATGGCAAATTGGATTTGGTGCTAGGTCTTTCCCTTTAGGTTTTACCCCAACAATGTTTTTCATTAGTTTCGCTCACTCTCGAAATCAAGCATTTTACAGCAGGTTGGAGCAGCCTGTATCTCAGCACAGGAATAAGGTAGGGAAGAATTCTAAGGATCATTTTGACTGCCTCCAGAAGTTAGATCAGATGGCAAATTGGATTTGGTGCTAGGTCTTTCCCTTTAGGTTTTACCCCCAACAATGTTTTCATTAGTTTCGCTCACTCTCGAAATCAAGCATTTTACAGCAGGTTGGAGCAGCCTGTATCTCAGCACAGGAATAAGGTAGGGAAGAATTCTAAGGATCATTTTGACTGCCTCCAGAAGTTAGATCAGATGGCAAATTGGATTTGGTGCTAGGTCTTTCCCTTTAGGTTTTACCCCAACAATGTTTTTCATTAGTTTCGCTCACTCTCGAAATCAAGCATTTTACAGCAGGTTGGAGCAGCCTGTATCTCAGCACAGGAATAAGGTAGGGAAGAATTCTAAGGCTCATTTTGACTGCCTCCAGAAGTTAGATCAGATGGCAAATTGGATTTGGTGCTAGGTCTTTCCCTTTAGGTTTTACCCCCAACAATGTTTTTCATTAGGTTTCGCTCACTCTCGAAATCAAGCCATTTTACAGCAGGTTGGAGCAGCCTGTATCTCAGCACAGGAATAAGGTAGGGGAAGAATTCTAAGGATCATTTTGACTGCCTCCAGAAGTTAGATCAGATGGCAAATTGGATTTGGTGCTAGGTCTTTCCCTTTAGGTTTTACCCCAACAATGTTTTCATTAGTTTCGCTCACTCTCGAAATCAAGCATTTTACAGCAGGTTGGAGCAGCCTGTATCTCAGCACAGGAATAAGGTAGGGAAGAATTCTAAGGCTCATTTTGACTGCCTCCAGAAGTTAGATCAGATGGCAAATTGGATTTGGTGCTAGGTCTTTCCCTTTAGGTTTTACCCCAACAATGTTTTCATTAGTTTCGCTCACTCTCGAAATCAAGCATTTTACAGCAGGTTGGAGCAGCCTGTATCTCAGCACAGGAATAAGGTAGGGAAGAATTCTAAGGATCATTTTGACTGCCTCCAGAAGTTAGATCAGATGGCAAATTGGATTTGGTGCTAGGTCTTTCCCTTTAGGTTTTACCCCAACAATGTTTTCATTAGTTTCGCTCACTCTCGAAATCAAGCATTTTACAGCAGGTTGGAGCAGCCTGTATCTCAGCACAGGAATAAGGTAGGGAAGAATTCTAAGGATCATTTTGACTGCCTCCAGAAGTTAGATCAGATGGCAAATTGGATTTGGTGCTAGGTCTTTCCCTTTAGGTTTTACCCCAACAATGTTTTCATTAGTTTCGCTCACTCTCGAAATCAAGCATTTTACAGCAGGTTGGAGCAGCCTGTATCTCAGCACAGGAATAAGGTAGGGAAGAATTCTAAGGCTCATTTTGACTGCCTCCAGAAGTTAGATCAGATGGCAAATTGGATTTGGTGCTAGGTCTTTCCCTTTAGGTTTTACCCCAACAATGTTTTCATTAGTTTCGCTCACTCTCGAAATCAAGCATTTTACAGCAGGTTGGAGCAGCCTGTATCTCAGCACAGGAATAAGGTAGGGAAGAATTCTAAGGCTCATTTTGACTGCCTCCAGAAGTTAGATCAGATGGCAAATTGGATTTGGTGCTAGGTCTTTCCCTTTAGGTTTTTACCCCAACAATGTTTTCATTAGTTTCGCTCACTCTCGAAATCAAGCATTTTTACAGCAGGTTGGAGCAGCCTGTATCTCAGCACAGGAATAAGGTAGGGAAGAATTCTAAGGATCATTTTGACTGCCTCCAGAAGTTAGATCAGATGGCAAATTGGATTTGGTGCTAGGTCTTTCCCTTTAGGTTTTACCCCAACAATGTTTTCATTAGTTTCGCTCACTCTCGAAATCAAGCATTTTACAGCAGGTTGGAGCAGCCTGTATCTCAGCACAGGAATAAGGTAGGGAAGAATTCTAAGGCTCATTTTGACTGCCTCCAGAAGTTAGATCAGATGGCAAATTGGATTTGGTGCTAGGTCTTTCCCTTTAGGTTTTACCCCAACAATGTTTTCATTAGTTTCGCTCACTCTCGAAATCAAGCATTTTACAGCAGGTTGGAGCAGCCTGTATCTCAGCACAGGAATAAGGTAGGGAAGAATTCTAAGGATCATTTTGACTGCCTCCAGAAGTTAGATCAGATGGCAAATTGGATTTGGTGCTAGGTCTTTCCCTTTAGGTTTTACCCCAACAATGTTTGTCATTAGTTTCGCTCACTCTCGAAATCAAGCATTTTACAGCAGGTTGGAGCAGCCTGTATCTCAGCACAGGAATAAGGTAGGGAAGAATTCTAAGGCTCATTTTGACTGCCTCCAGAAGTTAGATCAGATGGCAAATTGGATTTGGTGCTAGGTCTTTCCCTTTAGGTTTTACCCCAACAATGTTTTCATTAGTTTCGCTCACTCTCGAAATCAAGCATTTTACAGCAGGTTGGAGCAGCCTGTATCTCAGCACAGGAATAAGGTAGGGAAGAATTCTAAGGATCATTTTGACTGCCTCCAGAAGTTAGATCAGATGGCAAATTGGATTTGGTGCTAGGTCTTTCCCTTTAGGTTTTACCCCAACAATGTTTTCATTAGTTTCGCTCACTCTCGAAATCAAGCATTTTACAGCAGGTTGGAGCAGCCTGTATCTCAGCACAGGAATAAGGTAGGGAAGAATTCTAAGGATCATTTTGACTGCCTCCAGAAGTTAGATCAGATGGCAAATTGGATTTGGTGCTAGGTCTTTCCCTTTAGGTTTTACCCCAACAATGTTTTCATTAGTTTCGCTCACTCTCGAAATCAAGCATTTTACAGCAGGTTGGAGCAGCCTGTATCTCAGCACAGGAATAAGGTAGGGAAGAATTCTAAGGCTCATTTTGACTGCCTCCAGAAGTTAGATCAGATGGCAAATTGGATTTGGTGCTAGGTCTTTCCCTTTAGGTTTTACCCCAACAATGTTTTCATTAGTTTCGCTCACTCTCGAAATCAAGCATTTTACAGCAGGTTGGAGCAGCCTGTATCTCAGCACAGGAATAAGGTAGGGAAGAATTCTAAGGATCATTTTGACTGCCTCCAGAAGTTAGATCAGATGGCAAATTGGATTTGGTGCTAGGTCTTTTCCCTTTAGGTTTTACCCCAACAATGTTTTCATTAGTTTCGCTCACTCTCGAAATCAAGCATTTTACAGCAGGTTGGAGCAGCCTGTATCTCAGCACAGGAATAAGGTAGGGGAAGAATTCTAAGGCTCATTTTGACTGCCTCCAGAAGTTAGATCAGATGGCAAATTGGATTTGGTGCTAGGTCTTTCCCTTTAGGTTTTACCCCAACAATGTTTTCATTAGTTTCGCTCACTCTCGAAATCAAGCATTTTACAGCAGGTTGGAGCAGCCTGTATCTCAGCACAGGAATAAGGTAGGGAAGAATTCTAAGGATCATTTTGACTGCCTCCAGAAGTTAGATCAGATGGCAAATTGGATTTGGTGCTAGGTCTTTCCCTTTAGGTTTTACCCCAACAATGTTTTCATTAGTTTCGCTCACTCTCGAAATCAAGCATTTTACAGCAGGTTGGAGCAGCCTGTATCTCAGCACAGGAATAAGGTAGGGAAGAATTCTAAGGATCATTTTGACTGCCTCCAGAAGTTAGATCAGATGGCAAATTGGATTTGGTGCTAGGTCTTTCCCTTTAGGTTTTACCCCAACAATGTTTTCATTAGTTTCGCTCACTCTCGAAATCAAGCATTTTACAGCAGGTTGGAGCAGCCTGTATCTCAGCACAGGAATAAGGTAGGGAAGAATTCTAAGGCTCATTTTGACTGCCTCCAGAAGTTAGATCAGATGGCAAATTGGATTTGGTGCTAGGTCTTTCCCTTTAGGTTTTACCCCAACAATGTTTTCATTAGTTTCGCTCACTCTCGAAATCAAGCATTTTACAGCAGGTTGGAGCAGCCTGTATCTCAGCACAGGAATAAGGTAGGGAAGAATTCTAAGGCTCATTTTGACTGCCTCCAGAAGTTAGATCAGATGGCAAATTGGATTTGGTGCTAGGTCTTTCCCTTTAGGTTTTACCCCAACAATGTTTTCATTAGTTTCGCTCACTCTCGAAATCAAGCATTTTACAGCAGGTTGGAGCAGCCTGTATCTCAGCACAGGAATAAGGTAGGAAGAATTCTAAGGATCATTTTGACTGCCTCCAGAAGTTAGATCAGATGGCAAATTGGATTTGGTGCTAGGTCTTTCCCTTTAGGTTTTACCCCAACAATGTTTTCATTAGTTTCGCTCACTCTCGAAATCAAGCATTTTACAGCAGGTTGGAGCAGCCTGTATCTCAGCACAGGAATAAGGTAGGGAAGAATTCTAAGGCTCATTTTGACTGCCTCCAGAAGTTAGATCAGATGGCAAATTGGATTTGGTGCTAGGTCTTTCCCTTTAGGTTTTACCCCAACAATGTTTTCATTAGTTTCGCTCACTCTCGAAATCAAGCATTTTACAGCAGGTTGGAGCAGCCTGTATCTCAGCACAGGAATAAGGTAGGGAAGAATTCTAAGGATCATTTTGACTGCCTCCAGAAGTTAGATCAGATGGCAAATTGGATTTGGTGCTAGGTCTTTCCCTTTAGGTTTTACCCCAACAATGTTTTCATTAGTTTCGCTCACTCTCGAAATCAAGCATTTTACAGCAGGTTGGAGCAGCCTGTATCTCAGCACAGGAATAAGGTAGGGAAGAATTCTAAGGATCATTTTGACTGCCTCCAGAAGTTAGATCAGATGGCAAATTGGATTTGGTGCTAGGTCTTTCCCTTTAGGTTTTACCCCAACAATGTTTTCATTAGTTTCGCTCACTCTCGAAATCAAGCATTTTTACAGCAGGTTGGAGCAGCCTGTATCTCAGCACAGGAATAAGGTAGGGAAGAATTCTAAGGATCATATTGACTGCCTCCAGAAGTTAGATCAGATGGCAAATTGGATTTGGTGCTAGGTCTTTCCCTTTAGGTTTTACCCCAACAATGTTTTCATTAGTTTCGCTCACTCTCGAAATCAAGCATTTTACAGCAGGTTGGAGCAGCCTGTATCTCAGCACAGGAATAAGGTAGGGAAGAATTCTAAGGCTCATTTTGACTGCCTCCAGAAGTTAGATCAGATGGCAAATTGGATTTGGTGCTAGGTCTTTCCCTTTAGGTTTTACCCCAACAATGTTTTCATTAGTTTCGCTCACTCTCGAAATCAAGCAATTTTACAGCAGGTTGGAGCAGCCTGTATCTCAGCACAGGAATAAGGTAGGGAAGAATTCTAAGGATCATTTTGACTGCCTCCAGAAGTTAGATCAGATGGCAAATTGGATTTGGTGCTAGGTCTTTCCCTTTAGGTTTTACCCCAACAATGTTTTCATTAGTTTCGCTCACTCTCGAAATCAAGCATTTTACAGCAGGTTGGAGCAGCCTGTATCTCAGCACAGGAATAAGGTAGGGAAGAATTCTAAGGCTCATTTTGACTGCCTCCAGAAGTTAGATCAGATGGCAAATTGGATTTGGTGCTAGGTCTTTCCCTTTAGGTTTTACCCCAACAATGTTTTCATTAGTTTCGCTCACTCTCGAAATCAAGCATTTTACAGCAGGTTGGAGCAGCCTGTATCTCAGCACAGGAATAAGGTAGGGAAGAATTCTAAGGCTCATTTTGACTGCCTCCAGAAGTTAGATCAGATGGCAAATTGGATTTGGTGCTAGGTCTTTCCCTTTAGGTTTTACCCCAACAATGTTTTCATTAGTTTCGCTCACTCTCGAAATCAAGCATTTTACAGCAGGTTGGAGCAGCCTGTATCTCAGCACAGGAATAAGGTAGGGAAGAATTCTAAGGATCATTTTGACTGCCTCCAGAAGTTAGATCAGATGGCAAATTGGATTTGGTGCTAGGTCTTTCCCTTTAGGTTTTACCCCAACAATGTTTTCATTAGTTTCGCTCACTCTCGAAATCAAGCATTTTACAGCAGGTTGGAGCAGCCTGTATCTCAGCACAGGAATAAGGTAGGGAAGAATTCTAAGGCTCATTTTGACTGCCTCCAGAAGTTAGATCAGATGGCAAATTGGATTTGGTGCTAGGTCTTTCCCTTTAGGTTTTACCCCAACAATGTTTTCATTAGTTTCGCTCACTCTCGAAATCAAGCATTTTACAGCAGGTTGGAGCAGCCTGTATCTCAGCACAGGAATAAGGTAGGGAAGAATTCTAAGGCTCATTTTGACTGCCTCCAGAAGTTAGATCAGATGGCAAATTGGATTTGGGTGCTAGGTCTTTCCCTTTAGGTTTTAACCCAACAATGTTTTCATTAGTTTCGCTCACTCTCGAAATCAAGCATTTTACAGCAGGTTGGAGCAGCCTGTATCTCAGCACAGGAATAAGGTAGGGAAGAATTCAAATGCTCATTTTGACTGCCTCCAGAAGTTAGATCAGATGGCAAATTGGATTTGGTGCTAGGTCTTTCCCTTTAGGTTTTACCCCAACAATGTTTTCATTAGTTTCGCTCACTCTCGAAATCAAGCATTTTACAGCAGGTTGGAGCAGCCTGTATCTCAGCACAGGAATAAGGTAGGGAAGAATTCTAAGGATCATTTTGACTGCCTCCAGAAGTTAGATCAGATGGCAAATTGGATTGTGGTGCTAGGTCTTTCCCTTTAGGTTTTACCCCAACAATGTTTTCATTAGTTTCGCTCACTCTCGAAATCAAGCATTTTACAGCAGGTTGGAGCAGCCTGTATCTCAGCACAGGAATAAGGTAGGGAAGAATTCTAAGGCTCATTTTGACTGCCTCCAGAAGTTAGATCAGATGGCAAATTGGATTTGGTGCTAGGTCTTTCCCTTTAGGTTTTACCCCAACAATGTTTTCATTAGTTTCGCTCACTCTCGAAATCAAGCATTTTTACAGCAGGTTGGAGCAGCCTGTATCTCAGCACAGGAATAAGGTAGGGAAGAATTCTAAGGCTCATTTTGACTGCCTCCAGAAGTTAGATCAGATGGCAAATTGGATTTGGTGCTAGGTCTTTCCCTTTAGGTTTTACCCCAACAATGTTTTCATTAGTTTCGCTCACTCTCGAAATCAAGCATTTTACAGCAGGTTGGAGCAGCCTGTATCTCAGCACAGGAATAAGGTAGGGAAGAATTCTAAGGCTCATTTTGACTGCCTCCAGAAGTTAGATCAGATGGCAAATTGGATTTGGTGCTAGGTCTTTCCCTTTAGGTTTTAACCCAACAATGTTTTCATTAGTTTCGCTCACTCTCGAAATCAAGCATTTTACAGCAGGTTGGAGCAGCCTGTATCTCAGCACAGGAATAAGGTAGGGAAGAATTCAAATGCTCATTTTGACTGCCTCCAGAAGTTAGATCAGATGGCAAATTGGATTTGGTGCTAGGTCTTTCCCTTTAGGTTTTACCCCAACAATGTTTTCATTAGTTTCGCTCACTCTCGAAATCAAGCATTTTTACAGCAGGTTGGAGCAGCCTGTATCTCAGCACAGGAATAAGGTAGGGAAGAATTCTAAGGCTCATTTTGACTGCCTCCAGAAGTTAGATCAGATGGCAAATTGGATTTGGTGCTAGGTCTTTCCCTTTAGGTTTTACCCCAACAATGTTTTCATTAGTTTCGCTCACTCTCGAAATCAAGCATTTTACAGCAGGTTGGAGCAGCCTGTATCTCAGCACAGGAATAAGGTAGGGAAGAATTCTAAGGCTCATTTTGACTGCCTCCAGAAGTTAGATCGGATGGCAAATTGGATTTGGTGCTAGGTCTTTCCCTTTAGGTTTTACCCCAACAATGTTTTCATTAGTTTCGCTCACTCTCGAAATCAAGCATTTTACAGCAGGTTGGAGCAGCCTGTATCTCAGCACAGGAATAAGGTAGGGAAGAATTCTAAGGCTCATTTTGACTGCCTCCAGAAGTTAGATCGGATGGCAAATTGGATTTGGTGCTAGGTCTTTCCCTTTAGGTTTTACCCCAACAATGTTTTCATTAGTTTCGCTCACTCTCGAAATCAAGCATTTTACAGCAGGTTGGAGCAGCCTGTATCTCAGCACAGGAATAAGGTAGGGAAGAATTCTAAGGATCATTTTGACTGCCTCCAGAAGTTAGATCAGTTGGCAAATTGGATTTGGTGCTAGGTCTTTCCCTTTAGGTTTTACCCCAACAATGTTTTCATTAGTTTCGCTCACTCTCGAAATCAAGCATTTTACAGCAGGTTGGAGCAGCCTGTATCTCAGCACAGGAATAAGGTAGGGAAGAATTCTAAGGCTCATTTTGACTGCCTCCAGAAGTTAGATCGGATGGCAAATTGGATTTGGTGCTAGGTCTTTCCCTTTAGGTTTTACCCCAACAATGTTTTTCATTAGTTTCGCTCACTCTCGAAATCAAGCATTTTACAGCAGGTTGGAGCAGCCTGTATCTCAGCACAGGAATAAGGTAGGGAAGAATTCTAAGGATCATTTTGACTGCCTCCAGAAGTTAGATCAGATGGCAAATTGGATTTGGTGCTAGGTCTTTCCCTTTAGGTTTTACCCCAACAATGTTTTCATTAGTTTCGCTCACTCTCGAAATCAAGCATTTTTACAGCAGGTTGGAGCAGCCTGTATCTCAGCACAGGAATAAGGTAGGGAAGAATTCTAAGGATCATTTTGACTGCCTCCAGAAGTTAGATCAGTTGGCAAATTGGATTTGGTGCTAGGTCTTTCCCTTTAGGTTTTACCCCAACAATGTTTTCATTAGTTTCGCTCACTCTCGAAATCAAGCATTTTACAGCAGGTTGGAGCAGCCTGTATCTCAGCACAGGAATAAGGTAGGGAAGAATTCTAAGGCTCATTTTGACTGCCTCCAGAAGTTAGATCAGATGGCAAATTGGATTTGGTGCTAGGTCTTTCCCTTTAGGTTTTACCCCAACAATGTTTTCATTAGTTTCGCTCACTCTCGAAATCAAGCATTTTACAGCAGGTTGGAGCAGCCTGTATCTCAGCACAGGAATAAGGTAGGGAAGAATTCTAAGGCTCATTTTGACTGCCTCCAGAAGTTAGATCAGATGGCAAATTGGATTTGGTGCTAGGTCTTTCCCTTTAGGTTTTACCCCAACAATGTTTTCATTAGTTTCGCTCACTCTCGAAATCAAGCATTTTACAGCAGGTTGGAGCAGCCTGTATCTCAGCACAGGAATAAGGTAGGGAAGAATTCTAAGGCTCATTTTGACTGCCTCCAGAAGTTAGATCAGATGGCAAATTGGATTTGGTGCTAGGTCTTTCCCTTTAGGTTTTACCCCCAACAATGTTTTTCATTAGTTTCGCTCACTCTCGAAATCAAGCATTTTACAGCAGGTTGGAGCAGCCTGTATCTCAGCACAGGAATAAGGTAGGGAAGAATTCTAAGGCTCATTTTGACTGCCTCCAGAAGTTAGATCAGATGGCAAATTGGATTTGGTGCTAGGTCTTTCCCTTTAGGTTTTACCCCAACAATGTTTTCATTAGTTTCGCTCACTCTCGAAATCAAGCATTTTACAGCAGGTTGGAGCAGCCTGTATCTCAGCACAGGAATAAGGTAGGGAAGAATTCTAAGGCTCATTTTGACTGCCTCCAGAAGTTAGATCAGATGGCAAATTGGATTTGGTGCTAGGTCTTTCCCTTTAG
>NW_027143284.1:0-2500 GCF_026170545.1 Melanerpes formicivorus
AGAGGAAAGGGGGGAGTCCCCTTTCGGCGGGCGCGCGGGGATCCGCGGGTCGGGCGACGGCGACGGCCGGCTGGGACCCCATCGGGTCGTTGGGAGCCGGGGGGGGCGCGCTGGGCGGCCACCGCGCGGGCGCCGCGTTGACCTCGGCGTGGCCTGTGCCCCTCCTGCTTCAGTCGTTTCCCGCTGGACGGGCATCGGGCGGCGCCCGAGCGATGCTCCCGGTCCGCGCGGGTGTCGTCGAGCGGGCTCTCCCGGGCCCTCGGCCCGCCCAGCCGCGTCGCCGTCGTCGCCGGCCCTGCGCCGGTCCGCCGCCGGGGCCGCCGTAGCCGGGCGCTCGCCGCGCGGCGAGCGCGCGGCATGGGCGTCCCCAGCCGCGTCCCTCCTCCCCGAGCGCAGCGCCGGCTGACTGAGGGAAACCCCGGGCCTCGGGCCAGGCCAGGGGCGCGGTGGTGGCGGCGGACGTCGGGCGCGGCCCCCGCGGGCGGACGCTCCCCCCGACGGCGGCAGTGGGGGGAGGCACCCCCGCGGGGCCTTAAGTCTGGTTTCCCTCACCCCAGGGTCAGGTACCTAGCGTTCCGCGCCTTCGTCCGCGGCCTTGCCCTACCGCGGAGGAAGCCGGGCGGCGGTTTAAAGACCCGGGCGGCTCGGCGCGCCACCCCCGGATGCGGGGGCGAGCGCGGGGGCGGGCGGGTGCCTTCAGAGGGGCGGGGGTTGCCCCCGCAATGCCTCTGGCTCGGTCCGCCGTCGTCGCGCTCGTCGTCCTCCGGGGGCCCGCCGGGCCGGGGAGGGGACTCTGCTGCCCCCCCCTCTCTGCGGTCCGAGCGCTCGGCCGGAGAGAGCCCACCGCGCGAGGTCGGCCGTGGTCCGGCCCGCGCCTCGCCTCGCCACGGGCGTCCCCGGCGGCGCGTTGAAGCGCGGGCTTCTCGCGGGCCGGGGCGGCGAGCCCCCGCGGTGGGGGCTGGCCCAGGGCGCTTCGCCCCCGCCGGGGGTTTTGTGCGGGCGCGTTGCCGCGGCTCGGCGGCGGCGCCTCTTGCGGCGCGGGCCGCTGCGGACCTCCCGGTCCCTTTTCCCTTTGCCCAGGCCCCAGAGCGGGGCCCCGGCGAGCTGGCGCCCTCGGCGGTCTCGCGCTGCCGGTTCCCCCCCGTCCGGGGCCGGTTTCGGGTGGCGTGACCGCGTCCGAGCGGCGGCGGGCGTCGCTCGGCGTCTCCGGCTCCGGTCCCTCGCCGGAGGGCACCCTGCCACCGGCTGCGGCTGTCCCGGTCCCGGGCCCTGCCCGCGGGCTTCCCCGTTCGCCTTCCCGGCGCGTGCCGGGTGGGGGACGGGCGGGCAGCCGGGGGCGTCCCACCCCCGGTCTCCGCGTGGAAACGGGGAGAGCGGGGGCCCGCCCCCCGGCTCAGCGCCGTCCGCTGTCCGCCTGGCCGCGGGGCCACGGAAGGGGTCGAGCGAGCGAAGCCGGCGGCGCGGTGGCGCCGGGGGAGGATGGAAGGGGCTCGTGCCGCTGGGGTTTGTCGGTCGGCGGGTGCGCCGCCCGGCGAGGGCCGGCGGGTCGCCGCGGTGGCGTCCCACGTGGGCTCGGGCTTTCCGTCTCGCAAGCCGTTTTCCGTCCCCCGCGGCGGGGGGGGGTTCGGTGGCGAGAGGAAGCCGCCCGAGGGCGCGAGCCGGCCGGGGCTCGGCCCCGGGGCCAAAGCGGGGGAAAAGAAAGTCCGGGATGGGCCGCAGCGGTGGCGGCGTTGGAGGGGCCGGTGCGGAGGCGCGCGCGCGCTCTCCTCCGGCGGGGTTGTGCGCCCGGCCCCCCTCGCTCCCCGGGGTGGGGGGGGGGGGTCTCCGCTGCCTCGCTTCGTGGCGTCTCCGCGACGGCACGGGGCGGCCAGCGAGAGACACACCCCCCCCCCCCCCGTTGGGTGGGGAAGCGAAGGGGGTTTTATTTCCCCGTGCACGCGAGGCGAGGCCGGGTTCGGGGCACGTTCCCGGCGGCGCGCGGCGGGCCTCCTCCGCGCCGAGGTCGGAGCGAGCCCGGGCGCCTGGTCCGGCCCCGAAGCGCCGCAAGGTGCGTTTTTCCCTCCTCGGGGGAGGGAAAAAAGCCGGGAGCGCGGGCTCCCCGCCCCTTGCTTTTGCCGCTTCGGGGTTTCGTTTTATTTTCCCCCCCTCTCCTGTGCTTGTACGGTCAATGTGAGGCGAGCGGCCGCCGTGCCGCGCTCTCCGAGGGGCCGCTCCTTTGCGAGCGGTCCCGGCCCCTCCGCGCTGGCGGGGCGGTGCCGAAAAGCCAGACAACTCTTAGCGGTGGATCACTCGGCTCGTGCGTCGATGAAGAACGCAGCTAGCTGCGAGAATTAATGTGAATTGCAGGACACATTGATCATCGACACTTCGAACGCACTTGCGGCCCCGGGTTCCTCCCGGGGCTACGCCTGTCTGAGCGTCGCTTGACGATCAATCGCCGCCTCGGTGCCCGCCGAGCGGCGCGGCTGGGGTCGCCTCGCAGGCTCTCCCCCGGGCGGGG
>NW_027143284.1:10000-20000 GCF_026170545.1 Melanerpes formicivorus
AACTTGCTGCTCTCCACGCTGGAGCCTGCCCGGGGGAGGTTGCGCTCCGCTCCTCCGGCCCTAAAGCCGCCCTCGCCCGCCCCCCGGCTTGCCGCTTGGCTCGGCTGCCCGCCCGCCCGCTAATCCCCCCAACGCCCCCACCCCAAAAACACCCCAGCCCTACCGCATGCCGCTCCCCCTCTCCCCGCTCTCGCTGACCGCTGCCACCCCCCCCCACCCCTCCCCCCCGAAACAAACCCCCCAGCCCTACCGCATGCCGCTCCCCCTCTCTCCCTAGCCTGCCCCCCCCGCCGTCGCTTGCTGCCGCCGCCGCCGCCGCCGCCGCCGCCGCCGCCGGGACCCGCCTCGGTCTGGTGGCGCGCGCTCGGAGATCCCCGGCTACCCGTCCGTCCGTCCGTCCCTCCCTCCCGCCCCGCCCCGGGGGAGGGCCCGGGGCAGCGCGGGCAGGCGGGGAGCAAAAAAAGGCGCGGGCGCCAAAAAACGTCGGGGTCCCGGGGTGGCGGAGGGGGGCGGCGGCGGGGGCGGCGGCGGGTACACGGCGCCGGGTCCAGGGCGCCGGGTCCAGCCCGTCCCGGGGCGGGGACAGGTGGTGTCGTCCGTCCCCGCCCCCGTAACCTGCTCTGAAGCATCCGCTTCCCGCCGCGGTTCGCCCTCCACCCCCCCGCCGCACACGCAGCTGCCGCTTCCCGCCGCCTCTGCCCCCCGCCCCGGGATCAACCACCCGCCGGGTCCAGCCGGTCCCGGTCCCGGGAACCTGCTCCCGGGGCCAGCCGGAGCCACGCCCCCTCCTCTGACGCTTCCAGCTGCCGCCTCCCCTCCCACCCCCCAAACTCACACTGGCCCTCGCCGGCCCGCCCACCCGCCTACCTGCTTGCCCGCCGCCGCTGGGTGGCGTGCCGGACACTCTCGCACACAGGTACACAGACAGGGACACAGGGACACAGGCACTCAGGCACACAGGGACACAGGGACACAGGGACACAAGGACACAGGGACACAGGCACTCAGGCACTCAGGCACTCAGGGACACAGGGACACAGGGACACAGGGACACAGGCACTCAGGCACTCAGGGACACAGGGACACAGGGACACAGGCACTCAGGCACACAGGGACACAGGTGGCGGGCCGGAGGCCGCTCTCCACTGTGTGGCAGGGGTCCAAGAGCCACCCCAGCCCAACCCAGAGGGTCTTTTGCACCTCTCTAGAGGCCACCCAGAGACCCCAGGCCGCAGCAGAAGCCTCCCCCGCATGCTCTGCAGGCTTCCGACCCACCCCAGGCCGCACCAGAAGCCTCCCCCGCAAGCTCTGCAGGCTTCCGACCCACCCCAGGCCGCACCAGAAGCCTCCCCCGCATGCTCTGCAGGCTTCCGACCCACCCCAGGCCGCAGCAGAAGCCTCCCCCGCAAGCTCTGCAGGCTTCCGACCCACCCCAGGCCGCAGCAGAAGCCTCCCCCGCAAGCTCTGCAGGCTTCCGACCCACCCCAGGCCGCAGCAGAAGCCTCTCCCGCACGCTCTGCAGGCTTCCGACCCACCCCAGGCCGCAGCAGAAGCCTCTCCCGCACGCTCTGCAGGCTTCTCAGCCACCCCAGGCCGCAGCAGAAGCCACTCCCGCACGCTCTGCAGGCTTCTCAGCCACCCCAGGCCGCACCAGAAGCCTCTCCCGCACGCTCTGCAGGCTTCTCAGCCACCCCAGGCCGCACCAGAAGCCTCCCCCGCACGCTCTGCAGGCTTCTCAGCCACCCCAGGCCGCACCAGAAGCCTCTCCCGCACGCTCTTCAGGCTTCTCAGCCACCCCAGGCCGCACCAGAAGCCTCCCCCGCACGCTCTGCAGGCTTCTCAGCCACCCCAGGCCGCACCAGAAGCCTCTCCCGCACGCTCTTCAGGCTTCTCAGCCACCCCAGGCCGCACCAGAAGCCTCCCCCGCACGCTCTGCAGGCTTCTCAGCCACCCCAGGCCGCACCAGAAGCCTCCCCCGCACGCTCTGCAGGCTTCCCACCCACCCCAGGCCGCAGCAGAAGCCTCTCCCGCACGCCCTGCAGGCTTCTCAGCCACCCCAGGCCGCAGCAGAAGCCTCTCCCGCACGCTCTGCAGGCTTCTCAGCCACCCCAGGCCGCAGCAGAAGCCTCTCCCGCACGCTCTGCAGGCTTCTCAGCCACCCCAGGCCGCAGCAGAAGCCTCTCCCGCACGCTCTGCAGGCTTCTCAGCCACCCCAGGCCGCAGCAGAAGCCTCTCCCGCACGCTCTTCAGGCTTCTCAGCCACCCCAGGCCGCACCAGAAGCCTCCCCCGCACGCTCTGCAGGCTTCTCAGCCACCCCAGGCCGCACCAGAAGCCTCTCCCGCACGCTCTTCAGGCTTCTCAGCCACCCCAGGCCGCACCAGAAGCCTCCCCCGCACGCTCTGCAGGCTTCTCAGCCACCCCAGGCCGCACCAGAAGCCTCCCCCGCACGCTCTGCAGGCTTCCCACCCACCCCAGGCCGCAGCAGAAGCCTCTCCCGCACGCCCTGCAGGCTTCTCAGCCACCCCAGGCCGCAGCAGAAGCCTCTCCCGCACGCTCTGCAGGCTTCTCAGCCACCCCAGGCCGCAGCAGAAGCCTCTCCCGCACGCTCTGCAGGCTTCTCAGCCACCCCAGGCCGCAGCAGAAGCCTCTCCCGCACGCTCTGCAGGCTTCTCAGCCACCCCAGGCCGCAGCAGAAGCCTCTCCCGCACGCTCTGCAGGCTTCTCAGCCACCCCAGGCCGCAGCAGAAGCCTCTCCCGCAAGCTCTGCAGGCTTCTCAGCCACCCCAGGCCGCAGCAGAAGCCTCTCCCGCACGCTCTGCAGGCTTCTCAGCCACCCCAGGCCCCAACAGAAGCCTCTCCCGCACGCTCTGCAGGCTTCCGACCCACCCCAGGCCGCAGCAGAAGCCTCTCCCGCACGCTCTGCAGGCTTCCGACCCACCCCAGGCCGCACCAGAAGCCTCCCCCGCACGCTCTGCAGGCTTCCGTCCCACCCCAGGCCGCACCAGAAGCCTCCCCCGCACGCTCTGCAGGCTTCCGTCCCACCCCAGGCCGCACCAGAAGCCTCCCCCGCACGCTCTGCAGGCTTCTCAGCCACCCCAGGCCGCACCAGAAGCCTCCCCCGCACGCTCTGCAGGCTTCTCAGCCACCCCAGGCCGCACCAGAAGCCTCCCCCGCACGCTCTGCAGGCTTCTCAGCCACCCCAGGCCGCAGCAGAAGCCTCCCCCGCACGCTCTGCAGGCTTCTCAGCCACCCCAGGCCGCAGCAGAAGCCTCCCCCGCACGCTCTGCAGGCTTCTCAGCCACCCCAGGCCGCAGCAGAAGCCTCCCCCGCACGCTCTGCAGGCTTCTCAGCCACCCCAGGCCGCAGCAGAAGCCTCCCCCGCACGCTCTGCAGGCTTCTCAGCCACCCCAGGCCGCAGCAGAAGCCTCCCCCGCACGCTCTGCAGGCTTCTCAGCCACCCCAGGCCGCAGCAGAAGCCTCTCCCGCACGCTCTGCAGGCTTCTCAGCCACCCCAGGCCCCAACAGAAGCCTCCCCCGCACGCTCTGCAGGCTTCTCAGCCACCCCAGGCCGCACCGGAAGCCTCTCCCGCACGCTCTGCAGGCTTCCGACCCACCCCAGGCCGCAGCAGAAGCCTCCCCCGCACGCTCTGCAGGCTTCTCAGCCACCACAGGCCGCACCAGAGGATCTTTTGCACCTCTCTGGACGCCACCCAGAGACTCCAGGCCGCACCAGAGGCCCCCCCCCCAACCATTTACAGGCTGCAGTGCCAGCCTAGGCCCTGCTGGCAGCCTCCCTTGTCTGCTTTGGAAGGCCTCCCATCCACTCCAGACCTGCCTGGAGGCCTCCCTCGACTGCTCCCGGGGCCCTCGAAGCCACCCTAGGCCTTTCTGGAGGACCTGCTCGACCGCTCGGGCGGCTTCTGACGCACCCTCGGCCATCCGGCGCCCAGCAGCTCCCAGGGACAGGCACCGGCCTCCCCCTCCGGCCGCCCCTGGGGCCGGGGGTGGCTCGGACTCGGCGCCCCCAACGTGTCGTCCCGTCCCCCCCCCCCCCCCCCCGCACCGCCGAACATTCGCTGCAGCCGAGGGCTTGCCGCTCGACGCCTACCCCATCCGCCCAGCCCCCCGCTGCCGCCCGGCGCTGCCCCGGCCGCTGCGCCCCGCCTCTCATCGCTCCCCCCACCCGGCAACCGGCCGCCGGGCACGGCAAGTCCCAGGGCAGGGAACAGGTGCTGCCGGGACCCCGTGCTGGCTGCCGGCTTCCCGGGGCTGCCCCGGGCACGGACAGGTCGCCCCCCCGCCCCGGCGAATGTTCACCGAACCGGCTGCCGGCTGCCTTCGAGCACCCCCCGCCCCCCGCCACTATCGTCCCCCCCGCCCCCCCTCCGCCTCCGCTGCCGCTTCTCCCCGCACCGCCTCCACTGCCTCCCCCCGCCGCCGGCGAACGAGTCGCCGGATCCGTAGGGTGCCGGGAGCCCGAACGGCGAGCGGCTCCGGCTGCTGCCGGGACCGCGGGGCTTCGAGCCGCTCCGGCCGCGCCCGGGACCCCGTGCCGGAAGCCGGCATCCCGGGACGGCCCCGGGACGGCCCCGGTCGCCGGCCGGGTGACGTTCAGCGAAGCGGCTGCCGCCAGTCTTTGGGCCTCCCCCGTGCCGGGGCCGCGGGGATTCGAGCCGGTCCGGCCGCGGCCGGGATCCCGGGCCGGACGATGGCTTCCCGGGCCGGTCCCGGTCGCCTCCCGGGTGACGTTCACCGAAGCGGCTGCCGGCTGTCTTCGAGCCCCCCCCCGCCTCCGCCTCCGCTGCCGCTTCTCCCCGCACCCCCTCCACTGCCTCCCCCCGCTGCCGGCGAACGAGTCGGCGGATCCATACCGTCCCGAGAGCCCGAGGCGGCGGCACCCAGTGCGGGTCCGGCCGAGGCCGGGACCCCGTGCCTGTCGCAGGCTTCCCGGGACGGCCCCGGAACGGCCGCGGTCGCCGGCCGGGTGACGTTCACCGAAGCGGCTGCCGGCTGTCTTCGAGCCCCCCCCCCCTCCGCCTCCGCTGCCGCTTCTGCCCGCACCTCCTTCACTGCCTCCCCCCGCCGCCCGCGAACGAGTCGGCGGATCCGTAGGGTGCCGGGAGCCCGAACGGCGAGCGGCTCCGGCTGCTGCCGGGACCGCGGGGCTTCGAGCCGCTCCGGCCGCGGCCGGGACCCCGTGCCGGAAGCCGGCATCCCGGGACGGCCCCGGGACGGCCCCGGTCGCCGGCCGGGTGACGTTCAGCGAAGCGGCTGCCGCCAGTCTTTGGGCCTCCCCCGTGCCGGGGCCGCGGGGATTCGAGCCGGTCCGGCCGCGGCCGGGATCCCGGGCCGGACGATGGCTTCCCGGGCCGGTCCCGGTCGCCTCCCGGGTGACGTTCACCGAAGCGGCTGCCGGCTGTCTTCGAGCCCCCCCCCGCCTCCGCCTCCGCTGCCGCTTCTCCCCGCACCCCCTCCACTGCCTCCCCCCGCTGCCGGCGAACGAGTCGGCGGATCCATACCGTCCCGAGAGCCCGAGGCGGCGGCACCCAGTGCGGGTCCGGCCGAGGCCGGGACCCCGTGCCTGTCGCAGGCTTCCCGGGACGGCCCCGGAACGGCCGCGGTCGCCGGCCGGGTGACGTTCACCGAAGCGGCTGCCGGCTGTCTTCGAGCCCCCCCCCCCTCCGCCTCCGCTGCCGCTTCTGCCCGCACCTCCTTCACTGCCTCCCCCCGCCGCCCGCGAACGAGTCGGCGGATCCGTAGGGTGCCGGGAGCCCGAACGGCGAGCGGCTCCGGCTGCTGCCGGGACCGCGGGGATTCGAGCCGCTCCGGCCGCGGCCGGGACCCCGTGCCGGAAGCCGGCATCCCGGGACGGCCCCGGGACGGCCCCGGTCGCCGGCCGGGTGACGTTCAGCGAAGCGGCTGCCGCCAGTCTTTGGGCCTCCCCCGTGCCGGGGCCGCGGGGATTCGAGCCGGTCCGGCCGCGGCCGGGATCCCGGGCCGGACGATGGCTTCCCGGGCCGGTCCCGGTCGCCTCCCGGGTGACGTTCACCGAAGCGGCTGCCGGCTGTCTTCGAGCCCCCCCCCGCCTCCGCCTCCGCTGCCGCTTCTCCCCGCACCCCCTCCACTGCCTCCCCCCGCTGCCGGCGAACGAGTCGGCGGATCCATACCGTCCCGAGAGCCCGAGGCGGCGGCACCCAGTGCGGGTCCGGCCGAGGCCGGGACCCCGTGCCTGTCGCAGGCTTCCCGGGACGGCCCCGGAACGGCCGCGGTCGCCGGCCGGGTGACGTTCACCGAAGCGGCTGACGGCTGTCTTCGAGCCCCCCCCCCTCCGCCTCCGCTGCCGCTTCTGCCCGCACCTCCTTCACTGCCTCCCCCCGCCGCCCGCGAACGAGTCGCCGGATCCGTAGGGTGCCGGGAGCCCGAACGGCGAGCGGCTCCGGCTGCTGCCGGGACCGCGGGGATTCGAGCCGCTCCGGCCGCGGCCGGGACCCCGTGCCGGAAGCCGGCATCCCGGGACGGCCCCGGGACGGCCCCGGTCGCCGGCCGGGTGACGTTCAGCGAAGCGGCTGCCGCCAGTCTTTGGGCCTCCCCCGTGCCGGGGCCGCGGGGATTCGAGCCGGTCCGGCCGCGGCCGGGATCCCGGGCCGGACGATGGCTTCCCGGGCCGGTCCCGGTCGCCTCCCGGGTGACGTTCACCGAAGCGGCTGCCGGCTGTCTCCGAGCACCCCCCCCCCCCTCCGCCTCCGCTGCCGCTTCTGCCCGCACCTCCTTCACTGCCTCCCCCCGCCGCCCGCGAACGAGTCGGCGGATCCGTAGGGTGCCGGGAGCCCGAACGGCGAGCGGCTCCGGCTGCTGCCGGGACCGCGGGGATTCGAGCCGCTCCGGCCGCGGCCGGGACCCGGTGCCGGAAGCCGGCATCCCGGGACGGCCCCGGGACGGCCCCGGTCGCCGGCCGGGTGACGTTCAGCGAAGCGGCTGCCGCCAGTCTTTGGGCCTCCCCCGTGCCGGGGCCGCGGGGCTTCGAGCCGGTCCGGCCGCGGCCGGGATCTCGTGCCGAACGTCGTCTTCCCGGGACGGTCCCGGGAGGGCCCCAGTCTCCTCCCGGGTGACGTTCACCGAAGCGGCTGCCGGCTGTCTTCGAGCCCCCACCCCTGCCGTGGCCGCGGGGATTCGCCCCGGTCCGGCAGCTGACGGTTCCCTGTGCCGGACGCCGGCTTCCCGGGACTGCCCCGGGCCGGTCCCGGTCGCCTCCCGGGTGACGTTCACCGAAGCGGCTGCCGGCTGTCTCCGAGCACCCCCCCCCCCCCTCCGCCTCCGCTGCCGCTTCTGCCCGCACCTCCTTCACTGCCTCCCCCCGCCGCCCGCGAACGAGTCGGCGGATCCGTAGGGTGCCGGGAGCCCGAACGGCGAGCGGCTCCGGCTGCTGCCGGGACCGCGGGGCTTCGAGCCGCTCCGGCCGCGGCCGGGACCCCGTGCCGGAAGCCGGCATCCCGGGACGGCCCCGGGACGGCCCCGGTCGCCGGCCGGGTGACGTTCAGCGAAGCGGCTGCCGCCAGTCTTTGGGCCTCCCCCGTGCCGGGGCCGCGGGGCTTCGAGCCGGTCCGGCCGCGGCCGGGATCTCGTGCCGAACGTCGTCTTCCCGGGACGGTCCCGGGAGGGCCCCAGTCTCCTCCCGGGTGACGTTCACCGAAGCGGCTGCCGGCTGTCTTCGAGCCCCCACCCCTGCCGTGGCCGCGGGGATTCGCCCCGGTCCGGCAGCTGACGGTTTCCTGTGCCGGACGCCGGCTTCCCGGGACTGCCCCGGGACAGCCCCGGTCGCCTCCCGGGTGACGTTCACCGAAGCTGCTGCCGCCTGTCTTTGTCCCCCCCCCCCCGTGCTCTCCCTCAGCCGGGAGGTAGACGTGCTCTCCCTCGGCGAGTAGACGTGCTCTCCCTCGGCGAGTAGACGTGCTCTCCCTCGGCGAGTAGACGTGCTCTCCCTCGGCGAGTAGACGTGCTCTCCCTCGGCGAGTAGACGTGCTCTCCCTCGGCGAGTAGACGTGCTCTCCCTGGGCGAGTAGACGTGCTCTCCCTCGGCGAGTAGACGTGCTCTCCCTCGGCGAGTAGACGTGCTCTCCCTGGGCGAGTAGACGTGCTCTCCCTGGGCGAGTAGACGTGCTCTCCCTGGGCGAGTAGACGTGCTCTCCCTGGGCGAGTAGACGTGCTCTCCCTTGGCGAGTAGACGTGCTCTCCCTCGGCGAGTAGACGTGCTCTCCCTCGGCGAGTAGACGTGCTCTCCCTCGGCGAGTAGACGTGCTCTCCCTCGGCGAGTAGACGTGCTCTCCCTGGGCGAGTAGACGTGCTCTCCCTCGGCGAGTAGACGTGCTCTCCCTCGGCGAGTAGACGTGCTCTCCCTCGGCGAGTAGACGTGCTCTCCGCGGAGATCGCGCTTGTCGCCAAGGGGTCGCTGTTGCGCTCTGCCTCCGCCTACGTCATCGTACAAGCCGGCGTGATTTCTGCGACCTGCCGCTGGGCGGAGGTCGGCTGGTTGTGCGCTCGCGGAGCTGACGGCCCTCCAGTTCCGTATATGAGGGAACGAGTGACGCCGAGCACTCCCAGGGCAGCGCTGCCGAGCGGCTGCTCCAAGCCACCCGCCAGGCGGCTGGGCAGGGGTCCGTCTGGCTTCTCGGTGGCTTTCCCCCGGGTCAGAGAGGGGACCCGCGGGGCCGAGCAAAGGCGCGGCGGTTTGGAGCGGCCGCTGGCGCACCCTCAGCGGTGTTGGATGGGTTTCGCTCGTCCGTGAGCCGGAGCCCAGCCCGGGCTCGGCAACGAAAGAGGGGAGAAGAGAAAAAGTTGACGAGTGGCTGGCGCCGGCCACTGCCGAAGTGTGGAACCCCCGAAGCGAAGTTTGCCCGGTGGGGCCCGGGGGCAGAGAAAGCCGGGGAGACGTGGTGCCGGCGTCGGTCCCACCAAGAATGGAAAGCAAGCCCGTCCAGGCACGGCGAGAGAGAGCCCGGTAAGGGGCAGAGAGAGTTCCCAGCACTGGACCCTCTTCACGGGGGTTCCCCCCCATGGCCAAAGCCGCAGCCCGCGGGGGCACGGCATCTAAGGGAAAAGCCAGCGGCGGTGACTGGCCACTCGTATGCTATGGAGCCCGGCATGGGGGGAGGAGGGCAAGCCGGTGCCCCAGCACGGCTTCCTCCTGGCTCCAGAGGGGCGCCCCGTGATGGAGATGTAACTCGGTGCAGCTTGAGGGAAAATGCAAGCCCACATTTCGGGGAGGCAGAGGTGCCCTGTGAGCCGGTGCGGCCCGGTGCAGCTTGCCCCCCCCCCCCATCTCTGGAGGGCGCCCCGTTTGCTCCTCCGGCGTGTTGCCCGCACGCCGAGCCCCGTGCCTGCTGGCTGCTCCCGAGGGCGGTGGCGGGTGCGCGTGGCTGTGTCTGTCCCAGAAGAGCGAGGCCGTGGGGCCTCCGCTGGCTTCCTTTCCTTCCGTCCTTGTTGATCGATGAGGCCTTTCGGGTCGCGTCGGAAAGGGCCCCCGGCCGGCAGGGCAAGGGCGGTCTTCCTTTCCACTTCGCTTCCCGTCGCGTGTGAGGTGTCGTCCTCGTTCCCCCAGCCCCGAGCGGCTCGAGCGGGGGGGAGCCGTGGCGTTAGCGGCCCGGCGCGTGCCTTGCCGCATCCTCCCCTTTCCACCTCCCCCCCGGCGCTGGGGCAGGGTTCGGGGACCGGTCTACCGCAACCGGCTTTGTGACTGCTGCGTGGCCCCGTGAGTTTTCAGGTGTCCTAAAACGCGTGAGGCGCCGGTGTCGTCCTCGGTTCCGGGTACCCGCGGGTGCCGGCCGCGAGCAGCTGCGTGTGGCGGGGGTTGGCCGAGCCGAGAGCGAGGCGGCGGCGTCGCAAAATTTAAAAGGGGCTAAAAGCGGCGCCGCGCGTGAGGCCTCACCTGCCCGGGTGGGGTCCCCGAGGGTTCCTCCCTAAATGAAACCTCTAGCCTGAGAGGGGCGGCTTTGTGGCCCGTCC
>NW_027143284.1:32500-45000 GCF_026170545.1 Melanerpes formicivorus
ACCGCCTCCCCCCCCGCCCCCGTTGCCGGTTTGCGCGGCGCCCCCCCTCCCGACGTTGCCTCTTGCCGCTACCCCCCGCCCCCCCCCCGCTGCCGGTTTGCGCGGAGCCCCCCCTCCCGACGTTGCCTCTTGCCGCTACCCCCGCCCCCCCCCGCTGCCGGTTTGCGCGGAGCTCCCCCTTCCCGCCGTTGCCTCTTGCCGCTACCCCCGCCCCCCCCCGCTGCCGGTTTGCGCGGAGCCCCCCCTTCCCGCCGTTGCCTCTTGCCGCTACCCCCCGCCCCCCCCCGCTGCCGGTTTGCGCGGAGCCCCCCCTTCCCGCCGTTGCCTCTTGCCGCTACCCCCGCCCCCCCCCCGCTGCCGGTTTGCGCGGAGCCCCCCCTTCCCGCCGTTGCCTCTTGCCGCTACCCCCCGCCCCCCCCCCGCTGCCGGTTTGCGCGGAGGCCCCCCTTCCCGCCGTTGCCTCTTGCCGCTACCCCCGCCCCCCCCCGCTGCCGGTTTGCGCGGAGCCCCCCCTTCCCGCCGTTGCCTCTTGCCGTTACCCCCGCCCCCCCCCCGCTGCCGGTTTGCGCGGAGCGCCCCCGCCTGCCGTTGCCTCTCGCCGCGGCCACCACCGCCCCCTCCACACCCCCGGGCCCCCGTTACCGGTTTGCGCGGAGCCCCCCCTCCCGACGTTGCCTCTTGCCGCTGCTGCCACCCCCAGCTCCCCACACCCCCCGGCTCCCGTTAGCGGTTTGCGCGGAGCCCCCCCTTCCCGCCGTTGCCTCTTGCCGCTACCCCCGCCCCCCCCCCCGCTGCCGGTTTGCGCGGAGCCCCCCCGCCTGCCGTTGCCTCTTGCCGCGGCCGCCACCGCCCCCCCCACACCCCCCGGCCCCCGTTACCGGTTTGCGCGGAGCCCCCCCTCCCGACGTTGCCTCTTGCCGCTGCTGCCACCCCCAGCTCCCCACACCCCCCGGCTCCCGTTAGCGGTTTGCGCGGAGCCCCCCCTTCCCCCCTTCGCGGGCTGCCGCTTCCCTCCCGGGCTGCCCGGCTGCTCTCTAACCCCTGCGACCGAGGCGGCGCTGTTAGGGCGGCCGTGCCGGTGCCCCTTGCCGCAGCTAGCCTCTCGCCGCTGCCCCTCCCGTCCGTCGTCCCCCGTCCCCAAAAACTTGCTGCTCTCCACGCTGGAGCCTGCCCGGGGGAGGTTGCGCTCCGCTCCTCCGGCCCTAAAGCCGCCCTCGCCCGCCCCCCGGCTTGCCGCTTGGCTCGGCTGCCCGCCCGCCCGCTAATCCCCCCAACGCCCCCACCCCAAAAACACCCCAGCCCTACCGCATGCCGCTCCCCCTCTCCCCGCTCTCGCTGACCGCTGCCACCCCCCCCCCACCCCTCCCCCCCGAAACAAACCCCCCAGCCCTACCGCATGCCGCTCCCCCTCTCTCCCTAGCCTGCCCCCCCCGCCGTCGCTTGCTGCCGCCGCCGCCGCCGCCGCCGCCGCCGCCGCCGGGACCCGCCTCGGTCTGGTGGCGCGCGCTCGGAGATCCCCGGCTACCCGTCCGTCCGTCCGTCCCTCCCTCCCGCCCCGCCCCGGGGGAGGGCCCGGGGCAGCGCGGGCAGGCGGGGAGCAAAAAAAGGCGCGGGCGCCAAAAAACGTCGGGGTCCCGGGGTGGCGGAGGGGGGCGGCGGCGGGGGCGGCGGCGGGTACACGGCGCCGGGTCCAGGGCGCCGGGTCCAGCCCGTCCCGGGGCGGGGACAGGTGGTGTCGTCCGTCCCCGCCCCCGTAACCTGCTCTGAAGCATCCGCTTCCCGCCGCGGTTCGCCCTCCACCCCCCCCGCCGCACACGCAGCTGCCGCTTCCCGCCGCCTCTGCCCCCCGCCCCGGGATCAACCACCCGCCGGGTCCAGCCGGTCCCGGTCCCGGGAACCTGCTCCCGGGGCCAGCCGGAGCCACGCCCCCTCCTCTGACGCTTCCAGCTGCCGCCTCCCCTCCCACCCCCCAAACTCACACTGGCCCTCGCCGGCCCGCCCACCCGCCTACCTGCTTGCCCGCCGCCGCTGGGTGGCGTGCCGGACACTCTCGCACACAGGTACACAGACAGGGACACAGGGACACAGGCACTCGGGCACACAGGGACACAGGGACACAGGGACACAAGGACACAGGGACACAGGCACTCAGGCACACAGGGACACAGGGACACAGGGACACAAGGACACAGGGACACAGGCACTCAGGCACTCAGGCACTCAGGGACACAGGGACACAGGGACACAGGGACACAGGCACTCAGGCACTCAGGGACACAGGGACACAGGGACACAGGCACTCAGGCACACAGGGACACAGGTGGCGGGCCGGAGGCCGCTCTCCACTGTGTGGCAGGGGTCCAAGAGCCACCCCAGCCCAACCCAGAGGGTCTTTTGCACCTCTCTAGAGGCCACCCAGAGACCCCAGGCCGCAGCAGAAGCCTCCCCCGCATGCTCTGCAGGCTTCCGACCCACCCCAGGCCGCACCAGAAGCCTCCCCCGCATGCTCTGCAGGCTTCCGACCCACCCCAGGCCGCAGCAGAAGCCTCCCCCGCAAGCTCTGCAGGCTTCCGACCCACCCCAGGCCGCAGCAGAAGCCTCTCCCGCACGCTCTGCAGGCTTCCGACCCACCCCAGGCCGCAGCAGAAGCCTCTCCCGCACGCTCTGCAGGCTTCTCAGCCACCCCAGGCCGCAGCAGAAGCCTCTCCCGCACGCTCTGCAGGCTTCTCAGCCACCCCAGGCCGCACCAGAAGCCTCTCCCGCACGCTCTGCAGGCTTCTCAGCCACCCCAGGCCGCACCAGAAGCCTCCCCCGCACGCTCTGCAGGCTTCTCAGCCACCCCAGGCCGCACCAGAAGCCTCTCCCGCACGCTCTTCAGGCTTCTCAGCCACCCCAGGCCGCACCAGAAGCCTCCCCCGCACGCTCTGCAGGCTTCTCAGCCACCCCAGGCCGCACCAGAAGCCTCTCCCGCACGCTCTTCAGGCTTCTCAGCCACCCCAGGCCGCACCAGAAGCCTCCCCCGCACGCTCTGCAGGCTTCTCAGCCACCCCAGGCCGCACCAGAAGCCTCCCCCGCACGCTCTGCAGGCTTCCCACCCACCCCAGGCCGCAGCAGAAGCCTCTCCCGCACGCCCTGCAGGCTTCTCAGCCACCCCAGGCCGCAGCAGAAGCCTCTCCCGCACGCTCTGCAGGCTTCTCAGCCACCCCAGGCCGCAGCAGAAGCCTCTCCCGCACGCTCTGCAGGCTTCTCAGCCACCCCAGGCCGCAGCAGAAGCCTCTCCCGCACGCTCTGCAGGCTTCTCAGCCACCCCAGGCCGCAGCAGAAGCCTCTCCCGCACGCTCTTCAGGCTTCTCAGCCACCCCAGGCCGCACCAGAAGCCTCCCCCGCACGCTCTGCAGGCTTCTCAGCCACCCCAGGCCGCACCAGAAGCCTCTCCCGCACGCTCTTCAGGCTTCTCAGCCACCCCAGGCCGCACCAGAAGCCTCCCCCGCACGCTCTGCAGGCTTCTCAGCCACCCCAGGCCGCACCAGAAGCCTCCCCCGCACGCTCTGCAGGCTTCCCACCCACCCCAGGCCGCAGCAGAAGCCTCTCCCGCACGCCCTGCAGGCTTCTCAGCCACCCCAGGCCGCAGCAGAAGCCTCTCCCGCACGCTCTGCAGGCTTCTCAGCCACCCCAGGCCGCAGCAGAAGCCTCTCCCGCACGCTCTGCAGGCTTCTCAGCCACCCCAGGCCGCAGCAGAAGCCTCTCCCGCACGCTCTGCAGGCTTCTCAGCCACCCCAGGCCGCAGCAGAAGCCTCTCCCGCACGCTCTGCAGGCTTCTCAGCCACCCCAGGCCGCAGCAGAAGCCTCTCCCGCAAGCTCTGCAGGCTTCTCAGCCACCCCAGGCCGCAGCAGAAGCCTCTCCCGCACGCTCTGCAGGCTTCTCAGCCACCCCAGGCCCCAACAGAAGCCTCTCCCGCACGCTCTGCAGGCTTCCGACCCACCCCAGGCCGCAGCAGAAGCCTCTCCCGCACGCTCTGCAGGCTTCCGACCCACCCCAGGCCGCACCAGAAGCCTCCCCCGCACGCTCTGCAGGCTTCCGTCCCACCCCAGGCCGCACCAGAAGCCTCCCCCGCACGCTCTGCAGGCTTCCGTCCCACCCCAGGCCGCACCAGAAGCCTCCCCCGCACGCTCTGCAGGCTTCTCAGCCACCCCAGGCCGCACCAGAAGCCTCCCCCGCACGCTCTGCAGGCTTCTCAGCCACCCCAGGCCGCACCAGAAGCCTCCCCCGCACGCTCTGCAGGCTTCTCAGCCACCCCAGGCCGCAGCAGAAGCCTCCCCCGCACGCTCTGCAGGCTTCTCAGCCACCCCAGGCCGCAGCAGAAGCCTCCCCCGCACGCTCTGCAGGCTTCTCAGCCACCCCAGGCCGCAGCAGAAGCCTCCCCCGCACGCTCTGCAGGCTTCTCAGCCACCCCAGGCCGCAGCAGAAGCCTCCCCCGCACGCTCTGCAGGCTTCTCAGCCACCCCAGGCCGCAGCAGAAGCCTCCCCCGCACGCTCTGCAGGCTTCTCAGCCACCCCAGGCCGCAGCAGAAGCCTCTCCCGCACGCTCTGCAGGCTTCTCAGCCACCCCAGGCCCCAACAGAAGCCTCCCCCGCACGCTCTGCAGGCTTCTCAGCCACCCCAGGCCGCACCGGAAGCCTCTCCCGCACGCTCTGCAGGCTTCCGACCCACCCCAGGCCGCAGCAGAAGCCTCCCCCGCACGCTCTGCAGGCTTCTCAGCCACCACAGGCCGCACCAGAGGATCTTTTGCACCTCTCTGGACGCCACCCAGAGACTCCAGGCCGCACCAGAGGCCCCCCCCCCAACCATTTACAGGCTGCAGTGCCAGCCTAGGCCCTGCTGGCAGCCTCCCTTGTCTGCTTTGGAAGGCCTCCCATCCACTCCAGACCTGCCTGGAGGCCTCCCTCGACTGCTCCCGGGGCCCTCGAAGCCACCCTAGGCCTTTCTGGAGGACCTGCTCGACCGCTCGGGCGGCTTCTGACGCACCCTCGGCCATCCGGCGCCCAGCAGCTCCCAGGGACAGGCACCGGCCTCCCCCTCCGGCCGCCCCTGGGGCCGGGGGTGGCTCGGACTCGGCGCCCCCAACGTGTCGTCCCGTCCCCCCCCCCCCCCCCCCGCACCGCCGAACATTCGCTGCAGCCGAGGGCTTGCCGCTCGACGCCTACCCCATCCGCCCAGCCCCCCGCTGCCGCCCGGCGCTGCCCCGGCCGCTGCGCCCCGCCTCTCATCGCTCCCCCCACCCGGCAACCGGCCGCCGGGCACGGCAAGTCCCAGGGCAGGGAACAGGTGCTGCCGGGACCCCGTGCTGGCTGCCGGCTTCCCGGGGCTGCCCCGGGCACGGACAGGTCGCCCCCCCGCCCCGGCGAATGTTCACCGAACCGGCTGCCGGCTGCCTTCGAGCACCCCCCGCCCCCCGCCACTATCGTCCCCCCCGCCCCCCCTCCGCCTCCGCTGCCGCTTCTCCCCGCACCGCCTCCACTGCCTCCCCCCGCCGCCGGCGAACGAGTCGCCGGATCCGTAGGGTGCCGGGAGCCCGAACGGCGAGCGGCTCCGGCTGCTGCCGGGACCGCGGGGCTTCGAGCCGCTCCGGCCGCGCCCGGGACCCCGTGCCGGAAGCCGGCATCCCGGGACGGCCCCGGGACGGCCCCGGTCGCCGGCCGGGTGACGTTCAGCGAAGCGGCTGCCGCCAGTCTTTGGGCCTCCCCCGTGCCGGGGCCGCGGGGATTCGAGCCGGTCCGGCCGCGGCCGGGATCCCGGGCCGGACGATGGCTTCCCGGGCCGGTCCCGGTCGCCTCCCGGGTGACGTTCACCGAAGCGGCTGCCGGCTGTCTTCGAGCCCCCCCCCGCCTCCGCCTCCGCTGCCGCTTCTCCCCGCACCCCCTCCACTGCCTCCCCCCGCTGCCGGCGAACGAGTCGGCGGATCCATACCGTCCCGAGAGCCCGAGGCGGCGGCACCCAGTGCGGGTCCGGCCGAGGCCGGGACCCCGTGCCTGTCGCAGGCTTCCCGGGACGGCCCCGGAACGGCCGCGGTCGCCGGCCGGGTGACGTTCACCGAAGCGGCTGCCGGCTGTCTTCGAGCCCCCCCCCCTCCGCCTCCGCTGCCGCTTCTGCCCGCACCTCCTTCACTGCCTCCCCCCGCCGCCCGCGAACGAGTCGGCGGATCCGTAGGGTGCCGGGAGCCCGAACGGCGAGCGGCTCCGGCTGCTGCCGGGACCGCGGGGCTTCGAGCCGCTCCGGCCGCGGCCGGGACCCCGTGCCGGAAGCCGGCATCCCGGGACGGCCCCGGGACGGCCCCGGTCGCCGGCCGGGTGACGTTCAGCGAAGCGGCTGCCGCCAGTCTTTGGGCCTCCCCCGTGCCGGGGCCGCGGGGATTCGAGCCGGTCCGGCCGCGGCCGGGATCCCGGGCCGGACGATGGCTTCCCGGGCCGGTCCCGGTCGCCTCCCGGGTGACGTTCACCGAAGCGGCTGCCGGCTGTCTTCGAGCCCCCCCCCGCCTCCGCCTCCGCTGCCGCTTCTCCCCGCACCCCCTCCACTGCCTCCCCCCGCTGCCGGCGAACGAGTCGGCGGATCCATACCGTCCCGAGAGCCCGAGGCGGCGGCACCCAGTGCGGGTCCGGCCGAGGCCGGGACCCCGTGCCTGTCGCAGGCTTCCCGGGACGGCCCCGGAACGGCCGCGGTCGCCGGCCGGGTGACGTTCACCGAAGCGGCTGCCGGCTGTCTTCGAGCCCCCCCCCCTCCGCCTCCGCTGCCGCTTCTGCCCGCACCTCCTTCACTGCCTCCCCCCGCCGCCCGCGAACGAGTCGGCGGATCCGTAGGGTGCCGGGAGCCCGAACGGCGAGCGGCTCCGGCTGCTGCCGGGACCGCGGGGATTCGAGCCGCTCCGGCCGCGGCCGGGACCCCGTGCCGGAAGCCGGCATCCCGGGACGGCCCCGGGACGGCCCCGGTCGCCGGCCGGGTGACGTTCAGCGAAGCGGCTGCCGCCAGTCTTTGGGCCTCCCCCGTGCCGGGGCCGCGGGGATTCGAGCCGGTCCGGCCGCGGCCGGGATCCCGGGCCGGACGATGGCTTCCCGGGCCGGTCCCGGTCGCCTCCCGGGTGACGTTCACCGAAGCGGCTGCCGGCTGTCTTCGAGCCCCCCCCCGCCTCCGCCTCCGCTGCCGCTTCTCCCCGCACCCCCTCCACTGCCTCCCCCCGCTGCCGGCGAACGAGTCGGCGGATCCATACCGTCCCGAGAGCCCGAGGCGGCGGCACCCAGTGCGGGTCCGGCCGAGGCCGGGACCCCGTGCCTGTCGCAGGCTTCCCGGGACGGCCCCGGAACGGCCGCGGTCGCCGGCCGGGTGACGTTCACCGAAGCGGCTGCCGGCTGTCTTCGAGCCCCCCCCCCTCCGCCTCCGCTGCCGCTTCTGCCCGCACCTCCTTCACTGCCTCCCCCCGCCGCCCGCGAACGAGTCGGCGGATCCGTAGGGTGCCGGGAGCCCGAACGGCGAGCGGCTCCGGCTGCTGCCGGGACCGCGGGGCTTCGAGCCGCTCCGGCCGCGGCCGGGACCCCGTGCCGGAAGCCGGCATCCCGGGACGGCCCCGGGACGGCCCCGGTCGCCGGCCGGGTGACGTTCAGCGAAGCGGCTGCCGCCAGTCTTTGGGCCTCCCCCGTGCCGGGGCCGCGGGGATTCGAGCCGGTCCGGCCGCGGCCGGGATCCCGGGCCGGACGATGGCTTCCCGGGCCGGTCCCGGTCGCCTCCCGGGTGACGTTCACCGAAGCGGCTGCCGGCTGTCTTCGAGCCCCCCCCCGCCTCCGCCTCCGCTGCCGCTTCTCCCCGCACCCCCTCCACTGCCTCCCCCCGCTGCCGGCGAACGAGTCGGCGGATCCATACCGTCCCGAGAGCCCGAGGCGGCGGCACCCAGTGCGGGTCCGGCCGAGGCCGGGACCCCGTGCCTGTCGCAGGCTTCCCGGGACGGCCCCGGAACGGCCGCGGTCGCCGGCCGGGTGACGTTCACCGAAGCGGCTGCCGGCTGTCTTCGAGCCCCCCCCCCTCCGCCTCCGCTGCCGCTTCTGCCCGCACCTCCTTCACTGCCTCCCCCCGCCGCCCGCGAACGAGTCGGCGGATCCGTAGGGTGCCGGGAGCCCGAACGGCGAGCGGCTCCGGCTGCTGCCGGGACCGCGGGGATTCGAGCCGCTCCGGCCGCGGCCGGGACCCCGTGCCGGAAGCCGGCATCCCGGGACGGCCCCGGGACGGCCCCGGTCGCCGGCCGGGTGACGTTCAGCGAAGCGGCTGCCGCCAGTCTTTGGGCCTCCCCCGTGCCGGGGCCGCGGGGATTCGAGCCGGTCCGGCCGCGGCCGGGATCCCGGGCCGGACGATGGCTTCCCGGGCCGGTCCCGGTCGCCTCCCGGGTGACGTTCACCGAAGCGGCTGCCGGCTGTCTTCGAGCCCCCCCCCCGCCTCCGCCTCCGCTGCCGCTTCTCCCCGCACCCCCTCCACTGCCTCCCCCCGCTGCCGGCGAACGAGTCGGCGGATCCATACCGTCCCGAGAGCCCGAGGCGGCGGCACCCAGTGCGGGTCCGGCCGAGGCCGGGACCCCGTGCCTGTCGCAGGCTTCCCGGGACGGCCCCGGAACGGCCGCGGTCGCCGGCCGGGTGACGTTCACCGAAGCGGCTGCCGGCTGTCTTCGAGCCCCCCCCCCCTCCGCCTCCGCTGCCGCTTCTGCCCGCACCTCCTTCACTGCCTCCCCCCGCCGCCCGCGAACGAGTCGGCGGATCCGTAGGGTGCCGGGAGCCCGAACGGCGAGCGGCTCCGGCTGCTGCCGGGACCGCGGGGATTCGAGCCGCTCCGGCCGCGGCCGGGACCCCGTGCCGGAAGCCGGCATCCCGGGACGGCCCCGGGACGGCCCCGGTCGCCGGCCGGGTGACGTTCAGCGAAGCGGCTGCCGCCAGTCTTTGGGCCTCCCCCGTGCCGGGGCCGCGGGGATTCGAGCCGGTCCGGCCGCGGCCGGGATCCCGGGCCGGACGATGGCTTCCCGGGCCGGTCCCGGTCGCCTCCCGGGTGACGTTCACCGAAGCGGCTGCCGGCTGTCTCCGAGCACCCCCCCCCCCCTCCGCCTCCGCTGCCGCTTCTGCCCGCACCTCCTTCACTGCCTCCCCCCGCCGCCCGCGAACGAGTCGGCGGATCCGTAGGGTGCCGGGAGCCCGAACGGCGAGCGGCTCCGGCTGCTGCCGGGACCGCGGGGATTCGAGCCGCTCCGGCCGCGGCCGGGACCCGGTGCCGGAAGCCGGCATCCCGGGACGGCCCCGGGACGGCCCCGGTCGCCGGCCGGGTGACGTTCAGCGAAGCGGCTGCCGCCAGTCTTTGGGCCTCCCCCGTGCCGGGGCCGCGGGGCTTCGAGCCGGTCCGGCCGCGGCCGGGATCTCGTGCCGAACGTCGTCTTCCCGGGACGGTCCCGGGAGGGCCCCAGTCTCCTCCCGGGTGACGTTCACCGAAGCGGCTGCCGGCTGTCTTCGAGCCCCCACCCCTGCCGTGGCCGCGGGGATTCGCCCCGGTCCGGCAGCTGACGGTTCCCTGTGCCGGACGCCGGCTTCCCGGGACTGCCCCGGGCCGGTCCCGGTCGCCTCCCGGGTGACGTTCACCGAAGCGGCTGCCGGCTGTCTCCGAGCACCCCCCCCCCCCCTCCGCCTCCGCTGCCGCTTCTGCCCGCACCTCCTTCACTGCCTCCCCCCGCCGCCCGCGAACGAGTCGGCGGATCCGTAGGGTGCCGGGAGCCCGAACGGCGAGCGGCTCCGGCTGCTGCCGGGACCGCGGGGCTTCGAGCCGCTCCGGCCGCGGCCGGGACCCCGTGCCGGAAGCCGGCATCCCGGGACGGCCCCGGGACGGCCCCGGTCGCCGGCCGGGTGACGTTCAGCGAAGCGGCTGCCGCCAGTCTTTGGGCCTCCCCCGTGCCGGGGCCGCGGGGCTTCGAGCCGGTCCGGCCGCGGCCGGGATCTCGTGCCGAACGTCGTCTTCCCGGGACGGTCCCGGGAGGGCCCCAGTCTCCTCCCGGGTGACGTTCACCGAAGCGGCTGCCGGCTGTCTTCGAGACCCCACCCCTGCCGTGGCCGCGGGGATTCGCCCCGGTCCGGCAGCTGACGGTTTCCTGTGCCGGACGCCGGCTTCCCGGGACTGCCCCGGGACAGCCCCGGTCGCCTCCCGGGTGACGTTCACCGAAGCTGCTGCCGCCTGTCTTTGTCCCCCCCCCCCCGTGCTCTCCCTCAGCCGGGAGGTAGACGTGCTCTCCCTCGGCGAGTAGACGTGCTCTCCCTCGGCGAGTAGACGTGCTCTCCCTCGGCGAGTAGACGTGCTCTCCCTCGGCGAGTAGACGTGCTCTCCCTCGGCGAGTAGACGTGCTCTCCCTCGGCGAGTAGACGTGCTCTCCCTCGGCGAGTAGACGTGCTCTCCCTCGGCGAGTAGACGTGCTCTCCCTGGGCGAGTAGACGTGCTCTCCCTGGGCGAGTAGACGTGCTCTCCCTGGGCGAGTAGACGTGCTCTCCCTGGGCGAGTAGACGTGCTCTCCCTGGGCGAGTAGACGTGCTCTCCCTGGGCGAGTAGACGTGCTCTCCCTTGGCGAGTAGACGTGCTCTCCCTCGGCGAGTAGACGTGCTCTCCCTCGGCGAGTAGACGTGCTCTCCCTCGGCGAGTAGACGTGCTCTCCCTCGGCGAGTAGACGTGCTCTCCCTGGGCGAGTAGACGTGCTCTCCCTCGGCGAGTAGACGTGCTCTCCCTCGGCGAGTAGACGTGCTCTCCCTCGGCGAGTAGACGTGCTCTCCGCGGAGATCGCGCTTGTCGCCAAGGGGTCGCTGTTGCGCTCTGCCTCCGCCTACGTCATCGTACAAGCCGGCGTGATTTCTGCGACCTGCCGCTGGGCGGAGGTCGGCTGGTTGTGCGCTCGCGGAGCTGACGGCCCTCCAGTTCCGTATATGAGGGAACGAGTGACGCCGAGCACTCCCAGGGCAGCGCTGCCGAGCGGCTGCTCCAAGCCACCCGCCAGGCGGCTGGGCAGGGGTCCGTCTGGCTTCTCGGTGGCTTTCCCCCGGGTCAGAGAGGGGACCCGCGGGGCCGAGCAAAGGCGCGGCGGTTTGGAGCGGCCGCTGGCGCACCCTCAGCGGTGTTGGATGGGTTTCGCTCGTCCGTGAGCCGGAGCCCAGCCCGGGCTCGGCAACGAAAGAGGGGAGAAGAGAAAAAGTTGACGAGTGGCTGGCGCCGGCCACTGCCGAAGTGTGGAACCCCCGAAGCGAAGTTTGCCCGGTGGGGCCCGGGGGCAGAGAAAGCCGGGGAGACGTGGTGCCGGCGTCGGTCCCACCAAGAATGGAAAGCAAGCCCGTCCAGGCACGGCGAGAGAGAGCCCGGTAAGGGGCAGAGAGAGTTCCCAGCACTGGACCCTCTTCACGGGGGTTCCCCCCCATGGCCAAAGCCGCAGCCCGCGGGGGCACGGCATCTAAGGGAAAAGCCAGCGGCGGTGACTGGCCACTCGTATGCTATGGAGCCCGGCATGGGGGGAGGAGGGCAAGCCGGTGCCCCAGCACGGCTTCCTCCTGGCTCCAGAGGGGCGCCCCGTGATGGAGATGTAACTCGGTGCAGCTTGAGGGAAAATGCAAGCCCACATTTCGGGGAGGCAGAGGTGCCCTGTGAGCCGGTGCGGCCCGGTGCAGCTTGCCCCCCCCCCCCCATCTCTGGAGGGCGCCCCGTTTGCTCCTCCGGCGTGTTGCCCGCACGCCGAGCCCCGTGCCTGCTGGCTGCTCCCGAGGGCGGTGGCGGGTGCGCGTGGCTGTGTCTGTCCCAGAAGAGCGAGGCCGTGGGGCCTCCGCTGGCTTCCTTTCCTTCCGTCCTTGTTGATCGATGAGGCCTTTCGGGTCGCGTCGGAAAGGGCCCCCGGCCGGCAGGGCAAGGGCGGTCTTCCTTTCCACTTCGCTTCCCGTCGCGTGTGAGGTGTCGTCCTCGTTCCCCCAGCCCCGAGCGGCTCGAGCGGGGGGGAGCCGTGGCGTTAGCGGCCCGGCGCGTGCCTTGCCGCATCCTCCCCTTTCCACCTCCCCCCCGGCGCTGGGGCAGGGTTCGGGGACCGGTCTACCGCAACCGGCTTTGTGACTGCTGCGTGGCCCCGTGAGTTTTCAGGTGTCCTAAAACGCGTGAGGCGCCGGTGTCGTCCTCGGTTCCGGGTACCCGCGGGTGCCGGCCGCGAGCAGCTGCGTGTGGCGGGGGTTGGCCGAGCCGAGAGCGAGGCGGCGGCGTCGCAAAATTTAAAAGGGGCTAAAAGCGGCGCCGCGCGTGAGGCCTCACCTGCCCGGGTGGGGTCCCCGAGGGTTCCTCCCTAAATGAAACCTCTAGCCTGAGAGGGGCGGCTTTGTGGCCCGTCCCCCCGCCCGCTGCCGAGCGAGCCGCCCCGGCTCTAAGGTCCTGGCGTGCCGGGGGCGCGCCCCGTTTCCGCGGGTCGCTGTCTCCT
>NW_027143284.1:57500-65000 GCF_026170545.1 Melanerpes formicivorus
AGCCCCCCCTTCCCCCCTTCGCGGGCTGCCGCTTCCCTCCCGGGCTGCCCGGCTGCTCTCTAACCCCTGCGACCGAGGCGGCGCTGTTAGGGCGGCCGTGCCGGTGCCCCTTGCCGCAGCTAGCCTCTCGCCGCTGCCCCTCCCGTCCGTCGTCCCCCGTCCCCAAAAACTTGCTGCTCTCCACGCTGGAGCCTGCCCGGGGGAGGTTGCGCTCCGCTCCTCCGGCCCTAAAGCCGCCCTCGCCCGCCCCCCGGCTTGCCGCTTGGCTCGGCTGCCCGCCCGCCCGCTAATCCCCCCAACGCCCCCACCCCAAAAACACCCCAGCCCTACCGCATGCCGCTCCCCCTCTCCCCGCTCTCGCTGACCGCTGCCACCCCCCCCCACCCCTCCCCCCCGAAACAAACCCCCCAGCCCTACCGCATGCCGCTCCCCCTCTCTCCCTAGCCTGCCCCCCCCGCCGTCGCTTGCTGCCGCCGCCGCCGCCGCCGCCGCCGCCGCCGCCGGGACCCGCCTCGGTCTGGTGGCGCGCGCTCGGAGATCCCCGGCTACCCGTCCGTCCGTCCGTCCCTCCCTCCCGCCCCGCCCCGGGGGAGGGCCCGGGGCAGCGCGGGCAGGCGGGGAGCAAAAAAAGGCGCGGGCGCCAAAAAACGTCGGGGTCCCGGGGTGGCGGAGGGGGGCGGCGGCGGGGGCGGCGGCGGGTACACGGCGCCGGGTCCAGGGCGCCGGGTCCAGCCCGTCCCGGGGCGGGGACAGGTGGTGTCGTCCGTCCCCGCCCCCGTAACCTGCTCTGAAGCATCCGCTTCCCGCCGCGGTTCGCCCTCCACCCCCCCGCCGCACACGCAGCTGCCGCTTCCCGCCGCCTCTGCCCCCCGCCCCGGGATCAACCACCCGCCGGGTCCAGCCGGTCCCGGTCCCGGGAACCTGCTCCCGGGGCCAGCCGGAGCCACGCCCCCTCCTCTGACGCTTCCAGCTGCCGCCTCCCCTCCCACCCCCCAAACTCACACTGGCCCTCGCCGGCCCGCCCACCCGCCTACCTGCTTGCCCGCCGCCGCTGGGTGGCGTGCCGGACACTCTCGCACACAGGTACACAGACAGGGACACAGGGACACAGGCACTCAGGCACACAGGGACACAGGGACACAGGGACACAAGGACACAGGGACACAGGCACTCAGGCACTCAGGCACTCAGGGACACAGGGACACAGGGACACAGGGACACAGGCACTCAGGCACTCAGGGACACAGGGACACAGGGACACAGGCACTCAGGCACACAGGGACACAGGTGGCGGGCCGGAGGCCGCTCTCCACTGTGTGGCAGGGGTCCAAGAGCCACCCCAGCCCAACCCAGAGGGTCTTTTGCACCTCTCTAGAGGCCACCCAGAGACCCCAGGCCGCAGCAGAAGCCTCCCCCGCATGCTCTGCAGGCTTCCGACCCACCCCAGGCCGCACCAGAAGCCTCCCCCGCAAGCTCTGCAGGCTTCCGACCCACCCCAGGCCGCACCAGAAGCCTCCCCCGCAAGCTCTGCAGGCTTCCGACCCACCCCAGGCCGCACCAGAAGCCTCTCCCGCACGCTCTGCAGGCTTCTCAGCCACCCCAGGCCGCAGCAGAAGCCACTCCCGCACGCTCTGCAGGCTTCTCAGCCACCCCAGGCCGCAGCAGAAGCCTCTCCCGCACGCTCTGCAGGCTTCTCAGCCACCCCAGGCCGCACCAGAAGCCTCTCCCGCACGCTCTGCAGGCTTCTCAGCCACCCCAGGCCGCACCAGAAGCCTCCCCCGCACGCTCTGCAGGCTTCTCAGCCACCCCAGGCCGCACCAGAAGCCTCTCCCGCACGCTCTTCAGGCTTCTCAGCCACCCCAGGCCGCACCAGAAGCCTCCCCCGCACGCTCTGCAGGCTTCTCAGCCACCCCAGGCCGCACCAGAAGCCTCTCCCGCACGCTCTTCAGGCTTCTCAGCCACCCCAGGCCGCACCAGAAGCCTCCCCCGCACGCTCTGCAGGCTTCTCAGCCACCCCAGGCCGCACCAGAAGCCTCCCCCGCACGCTCTGCAGGCTTCCCACCCACCCCAGGCCGCAGCAGAAGCCTCTCCCGCACGCCCTGCAGGCTTCTCAGCCACCCCAGGCCGCAGCAGAAGCCTCTCCCGCACGCTCTGCAGGCTTCTCAGCCACCCCAGGCCGCAGCAGAAGCCTCTCCCGCACGCTCTGCAGGCTTCTCAGCCACCCCAGGCCGCAGCAGAAGCCTCTCCCGCACGCTCTGCAGGCTTCTCAGCCACCCCAGGCCGCAGCAGAAGCCTCTCCCGCACGCTCTTCAGGCTTCTCAGCCACCCCAGGCCGCACCAGAAGCCTCCCCCGCACGCTCTGCAGGCTTCTCAGCCACCCCAGGCCGCACCAGAAGCCTCTCCCGCACGCTCTTCAGGCTTCTCAGCCACCCCAGGCCGCACCAGAAGCCTCCCCCGCACGCTCTGCAGGCTTCTCAGCCACCCCAGGCCGCACCAGAAGCCTCCCCCGCACGCTCTGCAGGCTTCCCACCCACCCCAGGCCGCAGCAGAAGCCTCTCCCGCACGCCCTGCAGGCTTCTCAGCCACCCCAGGCCGCAGCAGAAGCCTCTCCCGCACGCTCTGCAGGCTTCTCAGCCACCCCAGGCCGCAGCAGAAGCCTCTCCCGCACGCTCTGCAGGCTTCTCAGCCACCCCAGGCCGCAGCAGAAGCCTCTCCCGCACGCTCTGCAGGCTTCTCAGCCACCCCAGGCCGCAGCAGAAGCCTCTCCCGCACGCTCTGCAGGCTTCTCAGCCACCCCAGGCCGCAGCAGAAGCCTCTCCCGCAAGCTCTGCAGGCTTCTCAGCCACCCCAGGCCGCAGCAGAAGCCTCTCCCGCACGCTCTGCAGGCTTCTCAGCCACCCCAGGCCCCAACAGAAGCCTCTCCCGCACGCTCTGCAGGCTTCCGACCCACCCCAGGCCGCAGCAGAAGCCTCTCCCGCACGCTCTGCAGGCTTCCGACCCACCCCAGGCCGCACCAGAAGCCTCCCCCGCACGCTCTGCAGGCTTCCGTCCCACCCCAGGCCGCACCAGAAGCCTCCCCCGCACGCTCTGCAGGCTTCCGTCCCACCCCAGGCCGCACCAGAAGCCTCCCCCGCACGCTCTGCAGGCTTCTCAGCCACCCCAGGCCGCACCAGAAGCCTCCCCCGCACGCTCTGCAGGCTTCTCAGCCACCCCAGGCCGCACCAGAAGCCTCCCCCGCACGCTCTGCAGGCTTCTCAGCCACCCCAGGCCGCAGCAGAAGCCTCCCCCGCACGCTCTGCAGGCTTCTCAGCCACCCCAGGCCGCAGCAGAAGCCTCCCCCGCACGCTCTGCAGGCTTCTCAGCCACCCCAGGCCGCAGCAGAAGCCTCCCCCGCACGCTCTGCAGGCTTCTCAGCCACCCCAGGCCGCAGCAGAAGCCTCCCCCGCACGCTCTGCAGGCTTCTCAGCCACCCCAGGCCGCAGCAGAAGCCTCCCCCGCACGCTCTGCAGGCTTCTCAGCCACCCCAGGCCGCAGCAGAAGCCTCTCCCGCACGCTCTGCAGGCTTCTCAGCCACCCCAGGCCCCAACAGAAGCCTCCCCCGCACGCTCTGCAGGCTTCTCAGCCACCCCAGGCCGCACCGGAAGCCTCTCCCGCACGCTCTGCAGGCTTCCGACCCACCCCAGGCCGCAGCAGAAGCCTCCCCCGCACGCTCTGCAGGCTTCTCAGCCACCACAGGCCGCACCAGAGGATCTTTTGCACCTCTCTGGACGCCACCCAGAGACTCCAGGCCGCACCAGAGGCCCCCCCCCCAACCATTTACAGGCTGCAGTGCCAGCCTAGGCCCTGCTGGCAGCCTCCCTTGTCTGCTTTGGAAGGCCTCCCATCCACTCCAGACCTGCCTGGAGGCCTCCCTCGACTGCTCCCGGGGCCCTCGAAGCCACCCTAGGCCTTTCTGGAGGACCTGCTCGACCGCTCGGGCGGCTTCTGACGCACCCTCGGCCATCCGGCGCCCAGCAGCTCCCAGGGACAGGCACCGGCCTCCCCCTCCGGCCGCCCCTGGGGCCGGGGGTGGCTCGGACTCGGCGCCCCCAACGTGTCGTCCCGTCCCCCCCCCCCCCCCCCCGCACCGCCGAACATTCGCTGCAGCCGAGGGCTTGCCGCTCGACGCCTACCCCATCCGCCCAGCCCCCCGCTGCCGCCCGGCGCTGCCCCGGCCGCTGCGCCCCGCCTCTCATCGCTCCCCCCACCCGGCAACCGGCCGCCGGGCACGGCAAGTCCCAGGGCAGGGAACAGGTGCTGCCGGGACCCCGTGCTGGCTGCCGGCTTCCCGGGGCTGCCCCGGGCACGGACAGGTCGCCCCCCCCGCCCCGGCGAATGTTCACCGAACCGGCTGCCGGCTGCCTTCGAGCACCCCCCGCCCCCCGCCACTATCGTCCCCCCCCGCCCCCCCTCCGCCTCCGCTGCCGCTTCTCCCCGCACCGCCTCCACTGCCTCCCCCCGCCGCCGGCGAACGAGTCGCCGGATCCGTAGGGTGCCGGGAGCCCGAACGGCGAGCGGCTCCGGCTGCTGCCGGGACCGCGGGGCTTCGAGCCGCTCCGGCCGCGCCCGGGACCCCGTGCCGGAAGCCGGCATCCCGGGACGGCCCCGGGACGGCCCCGGTCGCCGGCCGGGTGACGTTCAGCGAAGCGGCTGCCGCCAGTCTTTGGGCCTCCCCCGTGCCGGGGCCGCGGGGATTCGAGCCGGTCCGGCCGCGGCCGGGATCCCGGGCCGGACGATGGCTTCCCGGGCCGGTCCCGGTCGCCTCCCGGGTGACGTTCACCGAAGCGGCTGCCGGCTGTCTTCGAGCCCCCCCCCCGCCTCCGCCTCCGCTGCCGCTTCTCCCCGCACCCCCTCCACTGCCTCCCCCCGCTGCCGGCGAACGAGTCGGCGGATCCATACCGTCCCGAGAGCCCGAGGCGGCGGCACCCAGTGCGGGTCCGGCCGAGGCCGGGACCCCGTGCCTGTCGCAGGCTTCCCGGGACGGCCCCGGAACGGCCGCGGTCGCCGGCCGGGTGACGTTCACCGAAGCGGCTGCCGGCTGTCTTCGAGCCCCCCCCCCTCCGCCTCCGCTGCCGCTTCTGCCCGCACCTCCTTCACTGCCTCCCCCCGCCGCCCGCGAACGAGTCGGCGGATCCGTAGGGTGCCGGGAGCCCGAACGGCGAGCGGCTCCGGCTGCTGCCGGGACCGCGGGGATTCGAGCCGCTCCGGCCGCGGCCGGGACCCCGTGCCGGAAGCCGGCATCCCGGGACGGCCCCGGGACGGCCCCGGTCGCCGGCCGGGTGACGTTCAGCGAAGCGGCTGCCGCCAGTCTTTGGGCCTCCCCCGTGCCGGGGCCGCGGGGATTCGAGCCGGTCCGGCCGCGGCCGGGATCCCGGGCCGGACGATGGCTTCCCGGGCCGGTCCCGGTCGCCTCCCGGGTGACGTTCACCGAAGCGGCTGCCGGCTGTCTTCGAGCCCCCCCCCGCCTCCGCCTCCGCTGCCGCTTCTCCCCGCACCCCCTCCACTGCCTCCCCCCGCTGCCGGCGAACGAGTCGGCGGATCCATACCGTCCCGAGAGCCCGAGGCGGCGGCACCCAGTGCGGGTCCGGCCGAGGCCGGGACCCCGTGCCTGTCGCAGGCTTCCCGGGACGGCCCCGGAACGGCCGCGGTCGCCGGCCGGGTGACGTTCACCGAAGCGGCTGACGGCTGTCTTCGAGCCCCCCCCCCCTCCGCCTCCGCTGCCGCTTCTGCCCGCACCTCCTTCACTGCCTCCCCCCGCCGCCCGCGAACGAGTCGCCGGATCCGTAGGGTGCCGGGAGCCCGAACGGCGAGCGGCTCCGGCTGCTGCCGGGACCGCGGGGATTCGAGCCGCTCCGGCCGCGGCCGGGACCCCCGTGCCGGAAGCCGGCATCCCGGGACGGCCCCGGGACGGCCCCGGTCGCCGGCCGGGTGACGTTCAGCGAAGCGGCTGCCGCCAGTCTTTGGGCCTCCCCCGTGCCGGGGCCGCGGGGCTTCGAGCCGGTCCGGCCGCGGCCGGGATCTCGTGCCGAACGTCGTCTTCCCGGGACGGTCCCGGGAGGGCCCCAGTCTCCTCCCGGGTGACGTTCACCGAAGCGGCTGCCGGCTGTCTTCGAGCCCCCACCCCTGCCGTGGCCGCGGGGATTCGCCCCGGTCCGGCAGCTGACGGTTCCCTGTGCCGGACGCCGGCTTCCCGGGACTGCCCCGGGCCGGTCCCGGTCGCCTCCCGGGTGACGTTCACCGAAGCGGCTGACGGCTGTCTCCGAGCACCCCCCCCCCCCCTCCGCCTCCGCTGCCGCTTCTGCCCGCACCTCCTTCACTGCCTCCCCCCGCCGCCCGCGAACGAGTCGGCGGATCCGTAGGGTGCCGGGAGCCCGAACGGCGAGCGGCTCCGGCTGCTGCCGGGACCGCGGGGATTCGAGCCGCTCCGGCCGCGGCCGGGACCCCGTGCCGGAAGCCGGCATCCCGGGACGGCCCCGGGACGGCCCCGGTCGCCGGCCGGGTGACGTTCAGCGAAGCGGCTGCCGCCAGTCTTTGGGCCTCCCCCGTGCCGGGGCCGCGGGGCTTCGAGCCGGTCCGGCCGCGGCCGGGATCTCGTGCCGAACGTCGTCTTCCCGGGACGGTCCCGGGAGGGCCCCAGTCTCCTCCCGGGTGACGTTCACCGAAGCGGCTGCCGGCTGTCTTCGAGCCCCCACCCCTGCCGTGGCCGCGGGGATTCGCCCCGGTCCGGCAGCTGACGGTTTCCTGTGCCGGACGCCGGCTTCCCGGGACTGCCCCGGGACAGCCCCGGTCGCCTCCCGGGTGACGTTCACCGAAGCTGCTGCCGCCTGTCTTTGTCCCCCCCCCCCCGTGCTCTCCCTCAGCCGGGAGGTAGACGTGCTCTCCCTCGGCGAGTAGACGTGCTCTCCCTCGGCGAGTAGACGTGCTCTCCCTCGGCGAGTAGACGTGCTCTCCCTCGGCGAGTAGACGTGCTCTCCCTCGGCGAGTAGACGTGCTCTCCCTCGGCGAGTAGACGTGCTCTCCCTCGGCGAGTAGACGTGCTCTCCCTCGGCGAGTAGACGTGCTCTCCCTGGGCGAGTAGACGTGCTCTCCCTGGGCGAGTAGACGTGCTCTCCCTGGGCGAGTAGACGTGCTCTCCCTTGGCGAGTAGACGTGCTCTCCCTCGGCGAGTAGACGTGCTCTCCCTCGGCGAGTAGACGTGCTCTCCCTCGGCGAGTAGACGTGCTCTCCCTCGGCGAGTAGACGTGCTCTCCCTGGGCGAGTAGACGTGCTCTCCCTCGGCGAGTAGACGTGCTCTCCCTCGGCGAGTAGACGTGCTCTCCCTCGGCGAGTAGACGTGCTCTCCGCGGAGATCGCGCTTGTCGCCAAGGGGTCGCTGTTGCGCTCTGCCTCCGCCTACGTCATCGTACAAGCCGGCGTGATTTCTGCGACCTGCCGCTGGGCGGAGGTCGGCTGGTTGTGCGC
>NW_027143285.1:0-69001 GCF_026170545.1 Melanerpes formicivorus
AAGACCTAGCACCAAATCCAATTTGCCATCTGATCTAACTTCTGGAGGCAGTCAAAATGAGTATTTGAATTCTTCCCTACCTTATTCCTGTGCTGAGATACAGGCTGCTCCAACCTGCTGTAAAATGCTTGATTTCGAGAGTGAGCGAAACTAATGAAAACATTGTTGGGGTAAAACCTAAAGGGAAAGACCTAGCACCAAATCCAATTTGCCATCTGATCTAACTTCTGGAGGCAGTCAAAATGATCCTTAGAATTCTTCCCTACCTTATTCCTGTGCTGAGATACAGGCTGCTCCAACCTGCTGTAAAATGCTTGATTTCGAGAGTGAGCGAAACTAATGAAAACATTGTTGGGGTAAAACCTAAAGGGAAAGGCCTAGCACCAAATTGCATTGGCCATCTGATCTAACTTCTGGAGGCAGTCAAAATGATCCTTAGAATTCTTCCCTACCTTATTCCTGTGCTGAGATACAGGCTGCTCCAACCTGCTGTAAAATGCTTGATTTCGAGAGTGAGTGAAACTAATGAAAACATTGTTGGGGTAAAACCTAAAGGGAAAGACCTAGCACCAAATTGCATGGCCATCTGATCTAATTTCGGGAGGCATTCAAAATGATTATTTGAATTCTTCCCTACCTTATTCCTGTGCTGAGATACAGGCTGCTCCAACCTGCTGTAAAATGCTTGATTTCGAGAGTGAGCGAAACTAATGAAAACATTGTTGGGGGTAAAACCTAAAGGGAAAGACCTAGCACCAAATCCAATTTGCCATCTGATCTAACTTCTGGAGGCAGTCAAAATGATCCTTAGAATTCTTCCCTACCTTATTCCTGTGCTGAGATACAGGCTGCTCCAACCTGCTGTAAAATGCTTGATTTCGAGAGTGAGCGAAACTAATGAAAACATTGTTGGGGTAAAACCTAAAGGGAAAGACCTAGCACCAAATCCAATTTGCCATCTGATCTAACTTCTGGAGGCAGTCAAAATGATCCTTAGAATTCTTCCCTACCTTATTCCTGTGCTGAGATACAGGCTGCTCCAACCTGCTGTAAAATGCTTGATTTCGAGAGTGAGCGAAACTAATGAAAACATTGTTGGGGGTAAAACCTAAAGGGAAAGGCCTAGCACCAAATTGCATTGGCCATCTGATCTAACTTCTGGAGGCAGTCAAAATGATCCTTAGAATTCTTCCCTACCTTATTCCTGTGCTGAGATACAGGCTGCTCCAACCTGCTGTAAAATGCTTGATTTCGAGAGTGAGCGAAACTAATGAAAACATTGTTGGGGGTAAAACCTAAAGGGAAAGGCCTAGCACCAAATTGCATTGGCCATCTGATCTAACTTCTGGAGGCAGTCAAAATGATCCTTAGAATTCTTCCCTACCTTATTCCTGTGCTGAGATACAGGCTGCTCCAACCTGCTGTAAAATGCTTGATTTCGAGAGTGAGTGAAACTAATGAAAACATTGTTGGGGTAAAACCTAAAGGGAAAGACCTAGCACCAAATTGCATGGGCCATCTGATCTAATTTCGGGAGGCATTCAAAATGATTATTTGAATTCTTCCCTACCTTATTCCTGTGCTGAGATACAGGCTGCTCCAACCTGCTGTAAAATGCTTGATTTCGAGAGTGAGCGAAACTAATGAAAACATTGTTGGGGTAAAACCTAAAGGGAAAGACCTAGCACCAAATCCAATTTGCCATCTGATCTAACTTCTGGAGGCAGTCAAAATGATCCTTAGAATTCTTCCCTACCTTATTCCTGTGCTGAGATACAGGCTGCTCCAACCTGCTGTAAAATGCTTGATTTCGAGAGTGAGCGAAACTAATGAAAACATTGTTGGGGTAAAACCTAAAGGGAAAGACCTAGCACCAAATCCAATTTGCCATCTGATCTAACTTCTGGAGGCAGTCAAAATGATCCTTAGAATTCTTCCCTACCTTATTCCTGTGCTGAGATACAGGCTGCTCCAACCTGCTGTAAAATGCTTGATTTCGAGAGTGAGCGAAACTAATGAAAACATTGTTGGGGTAAAACCTAAAGGGAAAGGCCTAGCACCAAATTGCATTGGCCATCTGATCTAACTTCTGGAGGCAGTCAAAATGATCCTTAGAATTCTTCCCTACCTTATTCCTGTGCTGAGATACAGGCTGCTCCAACCTGCTGTAAAATGCTTGATTTCGAGAGTGAGCGAAACTAATGAAAACATTGTTGGGGTAAAACCTAAAGGGAAAGACCTAGCACCAAATCCAATTTGCCATCTGATCTAACTTCTGGAGGCAGTCAAAATGATCCTTAGAATTCTTCCCTACCTTATTCCTGTGCTGAGATACAGGCTGCTCCAACCTGCTGTAAAATGCTTGATTTCGAGAGTGAGCGAAACTAATGAAAACATTGTTGGGGGTAAAACCTAAAGGGAAAGACCTAGCACCAAATCCAATTTGCCATCTGATCTAACTTCTGGAGGCAGTCAAAATGAGCCTTAGAATTCTTCCCTACCTTATTCCTGTGCTGAGATACAGGCTGCTCCAACCTGCTGTAAAATGCTTGATTTCGAGAGTGAGCGAAACTAATGAAAACATTGTTGGGGTAAAACCTAAAGGGAAAGACCTAGCACCAAATCCAATTTGCCATCTGATCTAACTTCTGGAGGCAGTCAAAATGAGTATTTGAATTCTTCCCTACCTTATTCCTGTGCTGAGATACAGGCTGCTCCAACCTGCTGTAAAATGCTTGATTTCGAGAGTGAGCGAAACTAATGAAAACATTGTTGGGGTAAAACCTAAAGGGAAAGACCTAGCACCAAATTCCATTGGCCATCTGATCTAACTTCTGGAGGCAGTCAAAATGAGTATTTGAATTCTTCCCTACCTTATTCCTGTGCTGAGATACAGGCTGCTCCAACCTGCTGTAAAATGCTTGATTTCGAGAGTGAGCGAAACTAATGAAAACATTGTTGGGGTAAAACCTAAAGGGAAAGACCTAGCACCAAATCCAATTTGCCATCTGATCTAACTTCTGGAGGCAGTCAAAATGATCCTTAGAATTCTTCCCTACCTTATTCCTGTGCTGAGATACAGGCTGCTCCAACCTGCTGTAAAATGCTTGATTTCGAGAGTGAGCGAAACTAATGAAAACATTGTTGAGGTAAAAAATAAAGGGAAATGCCTAGCACCAAATTGCATTGGCCATCTGATCTAACTTCTGGAGGCAGTCAAAATGATCCTTAGAATTCTTCCCTACCTTATTCCTGTGCTGAGATACAGGCTGCTCCAACCTGCTGTAAAATGCTTGATTTCGAGAGTGAGCGAAACTAATGAAAAACATTGTTGGGGTAAAACCTAAAGGGAAAGGCCTAGCACCAAATTGCAATGGCCATCTAATCTAACTTCTGGAGGCAGTCACAATGTGTATTTGAATTCTTCCTTACCTTATTACTGTGCTGAGATACAGGCTGCTCCAACCTGCTGTAAAATGCTTGATTTCGAGAGTGAGCGAAACTAATGAAAACATTGTTGGGGTAAAACCTAAAGGGAAAGGCCTAGCACCAAATTCCATTGGCCATCTGATCTAACTTCTGGAGGCAGTCAAAATGATCCTTAGAATTCTTCCCTACCTTATTCCTGTGCTGAGATACAGGCTGCTCCAACCTGCTGTAAAATGCTTGATTTCGAGAGTGAGCGAAACTAATGAAAACATTGTTGGGGTAAAACCTAAAGGGAAAGGCCTGGCACAAAATTGCATTGGCCATCTGATCTAACTTCTGGAGGCAGTCAAAATGATCCTTAGAATTCTTCCCTACCTTATTCCTGTGCTGAGATACAGGCTGCTCCAACCTGCTGTAAAATGCTTGATTTCGAGAGTGAGCGAAACTAATGAAAACATTGTTGGGGTAAAACCTAAAGGGAAAGGCCTAGCACCAAATCCAATTTGCCATCTGATCTAACTTCTGGAGGCAGTCAAAATGATCCTTAGAATTCTTCCCTACCTTATTCCTGTGCTGAGATACAGGCTGCTCCAACCTGCTGTAAAATGCTTGATTTCGAGAGTGAGCAAAACTAATGAAAACATTGTTGGGGTAAAACCTAAAGGGAAAGACCTAGCACCAAATCCAATTTGCCATCTGATCTAACTTCTGGAGGCAGTCAAAATGATCCTTAGAATTCTTCCCTACCTTATTCCTGTGCTGAGATACAGGCTGCTCCAACCTGCTGTAAAATGCTTGATTTCGAGAGTGAGCGAAACTAATGAAAACATTGTTGGGGTAAAACCTAAAGGGAAAGGCCTAGCACCAAATTGCATTGGCCATCTGATCTAACTTCTGGAGGCAGTCAAAATGATCCTTAGAATTCTTCCCTACCTTATTCCTGTGCTGAGATACAGGCTGCTCCAACCTGCTGTAAAATGCTTGATTTCGAGAGTGAGCGAAACTAATGAAAACATTGTTGGGGTAAAACCTAAAGGGAAAGACCTAGCACCAAATCCAATTTGCCATCTGATCTAACTTCTGGAGGCAGTCAAAATGATCCTTAGAATTCTTCCCTACCTTATTCCTGTGCTGAGATACAGGCTGCTCCAACCTGCTGTAAAATGCTTGATTTCGAGAGTGAGCGAAACTAATGAAAACATTGTTGGGGTAAAACCTAAAGGGAAAGACCTAGCACCAAATCCAATTTGCCATCTGATCTAACTTCTGGAGGCAGTCAAAATGATCCTTAGAATTCTTCCCTACCTTATTCCTGTGCTGAGATACAGGCTGCTCCAACCTGCTGTAAAATGCTTGATTTCGAGAGTGAGCGAAACTAATGAAAACATTGTTGGGGTAAAACCTAAAGGGAAAGGCCTAGCACCAATTGCATTGGCCATCTGATCTAACTTCTGGAGGCAGTCAAAATGATCCTTAGAATTCTTCCCTACCCTTATTCCTGTGCTGAGATACAGGCTGCTCCAACCTGCTGTAAAATGCTTGATTTCGAGAGTGAGCGAAACTAATGAAAACATTGTTGGGGTAAAACCTAAAGGGAAAGACCTAGCACCAAATCCAATTTGCCATCTGATCTAACTTCTGGAGGCAGTCAAAATGATCCTTAGAATTCTTCCCTACCTTATTCCTGTGCTGAGATACAGGCTGCTCCAACCTGCTGTAAAATGCTTGATTTCGAGAGTGAGCGAAACTAATGAAAACATTGTTGGGGTAAAACCTAAAGGGAAAGACCTAGCACCAAATCCAATTTGCCATCTGATCTAACTTCTGGAGGCAGTCAAAATGAGCCTTAGAATTCTTCCCTACCTTATTCCTGTGCTGAGATACAGGCTGCTCCAACCTGCTGTAAAATGCTTGATTTCGAGAGTGAGCGAAACTAATGAAAACATTGTTGGGGTAAAACCTAAAGGGAAAGACCTAGCACCAAATCCAATTTGCCATCTGATCTAACTTCTGGAGGCAGTCAAAATGAGTATTTGAATTCTTCCCTACCTTATTCCTGTGCTGAGATACAGGCTGCTCCAACCTGCTGTAAAATGCTTGATTTCGAGAGTGAGCGAAACTAATGAAAACATTGTTGGGGTAAAACCTAAAGGGAAAGACCTAGCACCAAATTCCATTGGCCATCTGATCTAACTTCTGGAGGCAGTCAAAATGAGTATTTGAATTCTTCCCTACCTTATTCCTGTGCTGAGATACAGGCTGCTCCAACCTGCTGTAAAATGCTTGATTTCGAGAGTGAGCGAAACTAATGAAAACATTGTTGGGGTAAAACCTAAAGGGAAAGACCTAGCACCAAATCCAATTTGCCATCTGATCTAACTTCTGGAGGCAGTCAAAATGATCCTTAGAATTCTTCCCTACCTTATTCCTGTGCTGAGATACAGGCTGCTCCAACCTGCTGTAAAATGCTTGATTTCGAGAGTGAGCGAAACTAATGAAAACATTGTTGAGGTAAAAAATAAAGGGAAATGCCTAGCACGAAATTGCATTGGCCATCTGATCTAACTTCTGGAGGCAGTCAAAATGATCCTTAGAATTCTTCCCTACCTTATTCCTGTGCTGAGATACAGGCTGCTCCAACCTGCTGTAAAATGCTTGATTTCGAGAGTGAGCGAAACTAATGAAAACATTGTTGGGGTAAAACCTAAAGGGAAAGGCCTAGCACCAAATTGCAATGGCCATCTAATCTAACTTCTGGAGGCAGTCACAATGTGTATTTGAATTCTTCCTTACCTTATTACTGTGCTGAGATACAGGCTGCTCCAACCTGCTGTAAAATGCTTGATTTCGAGAGTGAGCGAAACTAATGAAAACATTGTTGGGGTAAAACCTAAAGGGAAAGGCCTAGCACCAAATTCCATTGGCCATCTGATCTAACTTCTGGAGGCAGTCAAAATGATCCTTAGAATTCTTCCCTACCTTATTCCTGTGCTGAGATACAGGCTGCTCCAACCTGCTGTAAAATGCTTGATTTCGAGAGTGAGCGAAACTAATGAAAACATTGTTGGGGTAAAACCTAAAGGGAAAGGCCTGGCACAAAATTGCATTGGCCATCTGATCTAACTTCTGGAGGCAGTCAAAATGATCCTTAGAATTCTTCCCTACCTTATTCCTGTGCTGAGATACAGGCTGCTCCAACCTGCTGTAAAATGCTTGATTTCGAGAGTGAGCGAAACTAATGAAAACATTGTTGGGGTAAAACCTAAAGGGAAAGGCCTAGCACCAAATCCAATTTGCCATCTGATCTAACTTCTGGAGGCAGTCAAAATGATCCTTAGAATTCTTCCCTACCTTATTCCTGTGCTGAGATACAGGCTGCTCCAACCTGCTGTAAAATGCTTGATTTCGAGAGTGAGCGAAACTAATGAAAACATTGTTGGGGTAAAACCTAAAGGGAAAGACCTAGCACCAAATCCAATTTGCCATCTGATCTAACTTCTGGAGGCAGTCAAAATGATCCTTAGAATTCTTCCCTACCTTATTCCTGTGCTGAGATACAGGCTGCTCCAACCTGCTGTAAAATGCTTGATTTCGAGAGTGAGCGAAACTAATGAAAACATTGTTGGGGTAAAACCTAAAGGGAAAGGCCTAGCACCAAATTGCATTGGCCATCTGATCTAACTTCTGGAGGCAGTCAAAATGATCCTTAGAATTCTTCCCTACCTTATTCCTGTGCTGAGATACAGGCTGCTCCAACCTGCTGTAAAATGCTTGATTTCGAGAGTGAGCGAAACTAATGAAAACATTGTTGGGGTAAAACCTAAAGGGAAAGACCTAGCACCAAATCCAATTTGCCATCTGATCTAACTTCTGGAGGCAGTCAAAATGATCCTTAGAATTCTTCCCTACCTTATTCCTGTGCTGAGATACAGGCTGCTCCAACCTGCTGTAAAATGCTTGATTTCGAGAGTGAGCGAAACTAATGAAAACATTGTTGGGGTAAAACCTAAAGGGAAAGACCTAGCACCAAATCCAATTTGCCATCTGATCTAACTTCTGGAGGCAGTCAAAATGATCCTTAGAATTCTTCCCTACCTTATTCCTGTGCTGAGATACAGGCTGCTCCAACCTGCTGTAAAATGCTTGATTTCGAGAGTGAGCGAAACTAATGAAAACATTGTTGGGGTAAAACCTAAAGGGAAAGACCTAGCACCAAATTCCATTGGCCATCTGATCTAACTTCTGGAGGCAGTCAAAATGAGTATTTGAATTCTTCCCTACCTTATTCCTGTGCTGAGATACAGGCTGCTCCAACCTGCTGTAAAATGCTTGATTTCGAGAGTGAGCGAAACTAATGAAAACATTGTTGGGGTAAAACCTAAAGGGAAAGACCTAGCACCAAATCCAATTTGCCATCTGATCTAACTTCTGGAGGCAGTCAAAATGATCCTTAGAATTCTTCCCTACCTTATTCCTGTGCTGAGATACAGGCTGCTCCAACCTGCTGTAAAATGCTTGATTTCGAGAGTGAGCGAAACTAATGAAAACGTTGTTGGGGTAAAACCTAAAGGGAAAGGCCTAGCACCAAATCCAATTTGCCATCTGATCTAACTTCTGGAGGCAGTCAAAATGATCCTTAGAATTCTTCCCTACCTTATTCCTGTGCTGAGATACAGGCTGCTCCAACCTGCTGTAAAATGCTTGATTTCGAGAGTGAGCGAAACTAATGAAAACATTGTTGGGGTAAAACCTAAAGGGAAAGACCTAGCACCAAATCCAATTTGCCATCTGATCTAACTTCTGGAGGCAGTCAAAATGATCCTTAGAATTCTTCCCTACCTTATTCCTGTGCTGAGATACAGGCTGCTCCAACCTGCTGTAAAATGCTTGATTTCGAGAGTGAGCGAAACTAATGAAAACATTGTTGGGGTAAAACCTAAAGGGAAAGACCTAGCACCAAATCCAATTTGCCATCTGATCTAACTTCTGGAGGCAGTCAAAATGAGTATTTGAATTCTTCCCTACCTTATTCCTGTGCTGAGATACAGGCTGCTCCAACCTGCTGTAAAATGCTTGATTTCGAGAGTGAGCGAAACTAATGAAAACATTGTTGGGGTAAAACCTAAAGGGAAAGACCTAGCACCAAATCCAATTTGCCATCTGATCTAACTTCTGGAGGCAGTCAAAATGATCCTTAGAATTCTTCCCTACCTTATTCCTGTGCTGAGATACAGGCTGCTCCAACCTGCTGTAAAATGCTTGATTTCGAGAGTGAGCGAAACTAATGAAAACATTGTTGGGGTAAAACCTAAAGGGAAAGGCCTAGCACCAAATTGCATTGGCCATCTGATCTAACTTCTGGAGGCAGTCAAAATGATCCTTAGAATTCTTCCCTACCTTATTCCTGTGCTGAGATACAGGCTGCTCCAACCTGCTGTAAAATGCTTGATTTCGAGAGTGAGTGAAACTAATGAAAACATTGTTGGGGTAAAACCTAAAGGGAAAGACCTAGCACCAAATTGCATGGGCCATCTGATCTAATTTCGGGAGGCATTCAAAATGATTATTTGAATTCTTCCCTACCTTATTCCTGTGCTGAGATACAGGCTGCTCCAACCTGCTGTAAAATGCTTGATTTCGAGAGTGAGCGAAACTAATGAAAACATTGTTGGGGTAAAACCTAAAGGGAAAGACCTAGCACCAAATCCAATTTGCCATCTGATCTAACTTCTGGAGGCAGTCAAAATGATCCTTAGAATTCTTCCCTACCTTATTCCTGTGCTGAGATACAGGCTGCTCCAACCTGCTGTAAAATGCTTGATTTCGAGAGTGAGCGAAACTAATGAAAACATTGTTGGGGTAAAACCTAAAGGGAAAGACCTAGCACCAAATCCAATTTGCCATCTGATCTAACTTCTGGAGGCAGTCAAAATGATCCTTAGAATTCTTCCCTACCTTATTCCTGTGCTGAGATACAGGCTGCTCCAACCTGCTGTAAAATGCTTGATTTCGAGAGTGAGCGAAACTAATGAAAACATTGTTGGGGTAAAACCTAAAGGGAAAGGCCTAGCACCAAATTGCATTGGCCATCTGATCTAACTTCTGGAGGCAGTCAAAATGATCCTTAGAATTCTTCCCTACCTTATTCCTGTGCTGAGATACAGGCTGCTCCAACCTGCTGTAAAATGCTTGATTTCGAGAGTGAGCGAAACTAATGAAAACATTGTTGGGGTAAAACCTAAAGGGAAAGACCTAGCACCAAATCCAATTTGCCATCTGATCTAACTTCTGGAGGCAGTCAAAATGATCCTTAGAATTCTTCCCTACCTTATTCCTGTGCTGAGATACAGGCTGCTCCAACCTGCTGTAAAATGCTTGATTTCGAGAGTGAGCGAAACTAATGAAAACATTGTTGGGGTAAAACCTAAAGGGAAAGACCTAGCACCAAATCCAATTTGCCATCTGATCTAACTTCTGGAGGCAGTCAAAATGAGCCTTAGAATTCTTCCCTACCTTATTCCTGTGCTGAGATACAGGCTGCTCCAACCTGCTGTAAAATGCTTGATTTCGAGAGTGAGCGAAACTAATGAAAACATTGTTGGGGTAAAACCTAAAGGGAAAGACCTAGCACCAAATCCAATTTGCCATCTGATCTAACTTCTGGAGGCAGTCAAAATGATCCTTAGAATTCTTCCCTACCTTATTCCTGTGCTGAGATACAGGCTGCTCCAACCTGCTGTAAAATGCTTGATTTCGAGAGTGAGCGAAACTAATGAAAACATTGTTGGGGTAAAACCTAAAGGGAAAGGCCTAGCACCAAATTGCAATGGCCATCTAATCTAACTTCTGGAGGCAGTCACAATGTGTATTTGAATTCTTCCTTACCTTATTACTGTGCTGAGATACAGGCTGCTCCAACCTGCTGTAAAATGCTTGATTTCGAGAGTGAGCGAAACTAATGAAAACATTGTTGGGGTAAAACCTAAAGGGAAAGGCCTAGCACCAAATTCCATTGGCCATCTGATCTAACTTCTGGAGGCAGTCAAAATGATCCTTAGAATTCTTCCCTACCTTATTCCTGTGCTGAGATACAGGCTGCTCCAACCTGCTGTAAAATGCTTGATTTCGAGAGTGAGCGAAACTAATGAAAACATTGTTGGGGTAAAACCTAAAGGGAAAGGCCTGGCACAAAATTGCATTGGCCATCTGATCTAACTTCTGGAGGCAGTCAAAATGATCCTTAGAATTCTTCCCTACCTTATTCCTGTGCTGAGATACAGGCTGCTCCAACCTGCTGTAAAATGCTTGATTTCGAGAGTGAGCGAAACTAATGAAAACATTGTTGGGGTAAAACCTAAAGGGAAAGGCCTAGCACCAAATCCAATTTGCCATCTGATCTAACTTCTGGAGGCAGTCAAAATGATCCTTAGAATTCTTCCCTACCTTATTCCTGTGCTGAGATACAGGCTGCTCCAACCTGCTGTAAAATGCTTGATTTCGAGAGTGAGCGAAACTAATGAAAACATTGTTGGGGTAAAACCTAAAGGGAAAGACCTAGCACCAAATCCAATTTGCCATCTGATCTAACTTCTGGAGGCAGTCAAAATGATCCTTAGAATTCTTCCCTACCTTATTCCTGTGCTGAGATACAGGCTGCTCCAACCTGCTGTAAAATGCTTGATTTCGAGAGTGAGCGAAACTAATGAAAACATTGTTGGGGTAAAACCTAAAGGGAAAGGCCTAGCACCAAATTGCATTGGCCATCTGATCTAACTTCTGGAGGCAGTCAAAATGATCCTTAGAATTCTTCCCTACCTTATTCCTGTGCTGAGATACAGGCTGCTCCAACCTGCTGTAAAATGCTTGATTTCGAGAGTGAGCGAAACTAATGAAAACATTGTTGGGGTAAAACCTAAAGGGAAAGACCTAGCACCAAATTCCATTGGCCATCTGATCTAACTTCTGGAGGCAGTCAAAATGAGTATTTGAATTCTTCCCTACCTTATTCCTGTGCTGAGATACAGGCTGCTCCAACCTGCTGTAAAATGCTTGATTTCGAGAGTGAGCGAAACTAATGAAAACATTGTTGGGGTAAAACCTAAAGGGAAAGACCTAGCACCAAATTGCATTGGCCATCTGATCTAACTTCTGGAGGCAGTCAAAATGATCCTTAGAATTCTTCCCTACCTTATTCCTGTGCTGAGATACAGGCTGCTCCAACCTGCTGTAAAATGCTTGATTTCGAGAGTGAGCGAAACTAATGAAAACATTGTTGAGGTAAAAAATAAAGGGAAATGCCTAGCACCAAATTGCATTGGCCATCTGATCTAACTTCTGGAGGCAGTCAAAATGATCCTTAGAATTCTTCCCTACCTTATTCCTGTGCTGAGATACAGGCTGCTCCAACCTGCTGTAAAATGCTTGATTTCGAGAGTGAGCGAAACTAATGAAAACATTGTTGGGGTAAAACCTAAAGGGAAAGGCCTAGCACCAAATTGCAATGGCCATCTGATCTAACTTCTGGAGGCAGTCACAATGTGTATTTGAATTCTTCCTTACCTTATTACTGTGCTGAGATACAGGCTGCTCCAACCTGCTGTAAAATGCTTGATTTCGAGAGTGAGCGAAACTAATGAAAACATTGTTGGGGTAAAACCTAAAGGGAAAGGCCTAGCACCAAATTCCATTGGCCATCTGATCTAACTTCTGGAGGCAGTCAAAATGATCCTTAGAATTCTTCCCTACCTTATTCCTGTGCTGAGATACAGGCTGCTCCAACCTGCTGTAAAATGCTTGATTTCGAGAGTGAGCGAAACTAATGAAAACATTGTTGGGGTAAAACCTAAAGGGAAAGGCCTGGCACAAAATTGCATTGGCCATCTGATCTAACTTCTGGAGGCAGTCAAAATGATCCTTAGAATTCTTCCCTACCTTATTCCTGTGCTGAGATACAGGCTGCTCCAACCTGCTGTAAAATGCTTGATTTCGAGAGTGAGCGAAACTAATGAAAACATTGTTGGGGTAAAACCTAAAGGGAAAGGCCTAGCACCAAATCCAATTTGCCATCTGATCTAACTTCTGGAGGCAGTCAAAATGATCCTTAGAATTCTTCCCTACCTTATTCCTGTGCTGAGATACAGGCTGCTCCAACCTGCTGTAAAATGCTTGATTTCGAGAGTGAGCGAAACTAATGAAAACATTGTTGGGGTAAAACCTAAAGGGAAAGACCTAGCACCAAATCCAATTTGCCATCTGATCTAACTTCTGGAGGCAGTCAAAATGATCCTTAGAATTCTTCCCTACCTTATTCCTGTGCTGAGATACAGGCTGCTCCAACCTGCTGTAAAATGCTTGATTTCGAGAGTGAGCGAAACTAATGAAAACATTGTTGGGGTAAAACCTAAAGGGAAAGACCTAGCACCAAATCCAATTTGCCATCTGATCTAACTTCTGGAGGCAGTCAAAATGATCCTTAGAATTCTTCCCTACCTTATTCCTGTGCTGAGATACAGGCTGCTCCAACCTGCTGTAAAATGCTTGATTTCGAGAGTGAGCGAAACTAATGAAAACATTGTTGAGGTAAAAAATAAAGGGAAATGCCTAGCACCAAATTGCATTGGCCATCTGATCTAACTTCTGGAGGCAGTCAAAATGATCCTTAGAATTCTTCCCTACCTTATTCCTGTGCTGAGATACAGGCTGCTCCAACCTGCTGTAAAATGCTTGATTTCGAGAGTGAGCGAAACTAATGAAAACATTGTTGGGGTAAAACCTAAAGGGAAAGGCCTAGCACCAAATTGCAATGGCCATCTGATCTAACTTCTGGAGGCAGTCACAATGTGTATTTGAATTCTTCCTTACCTTATTACTGTGCTGAGATACAGGCTGCTCCAACCTGCTGTAAAATGCTTGATTTCGAGAGTGAGCGAAACTAATGAAAACATTGTTGGGGTAAAACCTAAAGGGAAAGGCCTAGCACCAAATTCCATTGGCCATCTGATCTAACTTCTGGAGGCAGTCAAAATGATCCTTAGAATTCTTCCCTACCTTATTCCTGTGCTGAGATACAGGCTGCTCCAACCTGCTGTAAAATGCTTGATTTCGAGAGTGAGCGAAACTAATGAAAACATTGTTGGGGTAAAACCTAAAGGGAAAGGCCTGGCACAAAATTGCATTGGCCATCTGATCTAACTTCTGGAGGCAGTCAAAATGATCCTTAGAATTCTTCCCTACCTTATTCCTGTGCTGAGATACAGGCTGCTCCAACCTGCTGTAAAATGCTTGATTTCGAGAGTGAGCGAAACTAATGAAAACATTGTTGGGGTAAAACCTAAAGGGAAAGGCCTAGCACCAAATCCAATTTGCCATCTGATCTAACTTCTGGAGGCAGTCAAAATGATCCTTAGAATTCTTCCCTACCTTATTCCTGTGCTGAGATACAGGCTGCTCCAACCTGCTGTAAAATGCTTGATTTCGAGAGTGAGCGAAACTAATGAAAACATTGTTGGGGTAAAACCTAAAGGGAAAGACCTAGCACCAAATCCAATTTGCCATCTGATCTAACTTCTGGAGGCAGTCAAAATGATCCTTAGAATTCTTCCCTACCTTATTCCTGTGCTGAGATACAGGCTGCTCCAACCTGCTGTAAAATGCTTGATTTCGAGAGTGAGCGAAACTAATGAAAACATTGTTGGGGTAAAACCTAAAGGGAAAGACCTAGCACCAAATCCAATTTGCCATCTGATCTAACTTCTGGAGGCAGTCAAAATGATCCTTAGAATTCTTCCCTACCTTATTCCTGTGCTGAGATACAGGCTGCTCCAACCTGCTGTAAAATGCTTGATTTCGAGAGTGAGCGAAACTAATGAAAACATTGTTGGGGTAAAACCTAAAGGGAAAGACCTAGCACCAAATCCAATTTGCCATCTGATCTAACTTCTGGAGTCAGTCAAATGATCCTTAGAATTCTTCCCTACCTTATTCCTGTGCTGAGATACAGGCTGCTCCAACCTGCTGTAAAATGCTTGATTTCGAGAGTGAGCGAAACTAATGAAAACATTGTTGGGGTAAAACCTAAAGGGAAAGACCTAGCACCAAATTCCATTGGCCATCTGATCTAACTTCTGGAGGCAGTCAAAATGAGTATTTGAATTCTTCCCTACCTTATTCCTGTGCTGAGATACAGGCTGCTCCAACCTGCTGTAAAATGCTTGATTTCGAGAGTGAGCGAAACTAATGAAAACATTGTTGGGGTAAAACCTAAAGGGAAAGGCCTAGCACCAAATCCAATTTGCCATCTGATCTAACTTCTGGAGGCAGTCAAAATGATCCTTAGAATTCTTCCCTACCTTATTCCTGTGCTGAGATACAGGCTGCTCCAACCTGCTGTAAAATGCTTGATTTCGAGAGTGAGCGAAACTAATGAAAACATTGTTGGGGTAAAACCTAAAGGGAAAGACCTAGCACCAAATCCAATTTGCCATCTGATCTAACTTCTGGAGGCAGTCAAAATGATCCTTAGAATTCTTCCCTACCTTATTCCTGTGCTGAGATACAGGCTGCTCCAACCTGCTGTAAAATGCTTGATTTCGAGAGTGAGCGAAACTAATGAAAACATTGTTGGGGTAAAACCTAAAGGGAAAGACCTAGCACCAAATCCAATTTGCCATCTGATCTAACTTCTGGAGGCAGTCAAAATGAGTATTTGAATTCCTCCCTACCTTATTCCTGTGCTGAGATACAGGCTGCTCCAACCTGCTGTAAAATGCTTGATTTCGAGAGTGAGCGAAACTAATGAAAACATTGTTGGGGTAAAACCTAAAGGGAAAGACCTAGCACCAAATTCCATTGGCCATCTGATCTAACTTCTGGAGGCAGTCAAAATGAGTATTTGAATTCTTCCCTACCTTATTCCTGTGCTGAGATACAGGCTGCTCCAACCTGCTGTAAAATGCTTGATTTCGAGAGTGAGCGAAACTAATGAAAATATTGTTGGGGTAAAACCTAAAGGGAAAGACCTAGCACCAAATCCAATTTGCCATCTGATCTAACTTCTGGAGGCAGTCAAAATGATCCTTAGAATTCTTCCCTACCTTATTCCTGTGCTGAGATACAGGCTGCTCCAACCTGCTGTAAAATGCTTGATTTCGAGAGTGAGCGAAACTAATGAAAACATTGTTGAGGTAAAACCTAAAGGGAAATGCCTAGCACCAAATTGCATTGGCCATCTGATCTAACTTCTGGAGGCAGTCAAAATGATCCTTAGAATTCTTCCCTACCTTATTCCTGTGCTGAGATACAGGCTGCTCCAACCTGCTGTAAAATGCTTGATTTCGAGAGTGAGCGAAACTAATGAAAACATTGTTGGGGTAAAACCTAAAGGGAAAGGCCTAGAACCAAATTGCAATGGCCATCTGATCTAACTTCTGGAGGCAGTCACAATGTGTATTTGAATTCTTCCTTACCTTATTACTGTGCTGAGATACAGGCTGCTCCAACCTGCTGTAAAATGCTTGATTTCGAGAGTGAGCGAAACTAATGAAAACATTGTTGGGGTAAAACCTAAAGGGAAAGGCCTAGCACCAAATTGCATTGGCCATCTGATCTAACTTCTGGAGGCAGTCAAAATGATCCTTAGAATTCTTCCCTACCTTATTCCTGTGCTGAGATACAGGCTGCTCCAACCTGCTGTAAAATGCTTGATTTCGAGAGTGAGCGAAACTAATGAAAACATTGTTGGGGTAAAACCTAAAGGGAAAGGCCTGGCGCAAAATTGCATTGGCCATCTGATCTAACTTCTGGAGGCAGTCAAAATGATCCTTAGAATTCTTCCCTACCTTATTCCTGTGCTGAGATACAGGCTGCTCCAACCTGCTGTAAAATGCTTGATTTCGAGAGTGAGCGAAACTAATGAAAACATTGTTGGGGTAAAACCTAAAGGGAAAGGCCTAGCACCAAATTGCATTGGCCATCTGATCTAACTTCTGGAGGCAGTCAAAATGAGTATTTGAATTCTTCCCTACCTTATTCCTGTGCTGAGATACAGGCTGCTCCAACCTGCTGTAAAATGCTTGATTACGAGAGTGAGCGAAACTAATGAAAACATTGTTGGGGTAAAACCTAAAGGGAAAGGCCTAGCACCAAATTGCATTGGCCATCTGATCTAACTTCTGGAGGCAGTCAAAATGAGTATTTGAATTCTTCCCTACCTTATTCCTGTGCTGAGATACAGGCTGCTCCAACCTGCTGTAAAATGCTTGATTTCGAGAGTGAGCGAAACTAATGAAAACATTGTTGGGGTAAAACCTAAAGGGAAAGGCCTAGCACCAAATTGCATTGGCCATCTGATCTAACTTCTGGAGGCAGTCAAAATGAGTATTTGAATTCTTCCCTACCTTATTCCTGTGCTGAGATACAGGCTGCTCCAACCTGCTGTAAAATGCTTGATTTCGAGAGTGAGCGAAACTAATGAAAACATTGTTGGGGTAAAACCTAAAGGGAAAGACCTAGCACCAAATCCAATTTGCCATCTGATCTAACTTCTGGAGGCAGTCAAAATGATCCTTAGAATTCTTCCCTACCTTATTCCTGTGCTGAGATACAGGCTGCTCCAACCTGCTGTAAAATGCTTGATTTCGAGAGTGAGCGAAACTAATGAAAACATTGTTGGGGTAAAACCTAAAGGGAAAGACCTAGCACCAAATCCAATTTGCCATCTGATCTAACTTCTGGAGGCAGTCAAAATGATCCTTAGAATTCTTCCCTACCTTATTCCTGTGCTGAGATACAGGCTGCTCCAACCTGCTGTAAAATGCTTGATTTCGAGAGTGAGCGAAACTAATGAAAACATTGTTGGGGTAAAACCTAAAGGGAAAGACCTAGCACCAAATCCAATTTGCCATCTGATCTAACTTCTGGAGGCAGTCAAAATGATCCTTAGAATTCTTCCCTACCTTATTCCTGTGCTGAGATACAGGCTGCTCCAACCTGCTGTAAAATGCTTGATTTCGAGAGTGAGCGAAACTAATGAAAACATTGTTGGGGTAAAACCTAAAGGGAAAGACCTAGCACCAAATCCAATTTGCCATCTGATCTAACTTCTGGAGGCAGTCAAAATGATCCTTAGAATTCTTCCCTACCTTATTCCTGTGCTGAGATACAGGCTGCTCCAACCTGCTGTAAAATGCTTGATTTCGAGAGTGAGCGAAACTAATGAAAACATTGTTGGGGTAAAACCTAAAGGGAAAGACCTAGCACCAAATCCAATTTGCCATCTGATCTAACTTCTGGAGGCAGTCAAAATGATCCTTAGAATTCTTCCCTACCTTATTCCTGTGCTGAGATACAGGCTGCTCCAACCTGCTGTAAAATGCTTGATTTCGAGAGTGAGCGAAACTAATGAAAACATTGTTGGGGTAAAACCTAAAGGGAAAGACCTAGCACCAAATCCAATTTGCCATCTGATCTAACTTCTGGAGGCAGTCAAAATGAGTATTTGAATTCTTCCCTACCTTATTCCTGTGCTGAGATACAGGCTGCTCCAACCTGCTGTAAAATGCTTGATTTCGAGAGTGAGCGAAACTAATGAAAACATTGTTGGGGTAAAACCTAAAGGGAAAGACCTAGCACCAAATCCAATTTGCCATCTGATCTAACTTCTGGAGGCAGTCAAAATGATCCTTAGAATTCTTCCCTACCTTATTCCTGTGCTGAGATACAGGCTGCTCCAACCTGCTGTAAAATGCTTGATTTCGAGAGTGAGCGAAACTAATGAAAACATTGTTGGGGTAAAACCTAAAGGGAAAGGTCGGGCACAAAATTGCATTGGCCATCTGATCTAACTTCTGGAGGCAGTCAAAATGATCCTTAGAATTCTTCCCTACCTTATTCCTGTGCTGAGATACAGGCTGCTCCAACCTGCTGTAAAATGCTTGATTTCGAGAGTGAGCGAAACTAATGAAAACATTGTTGGGGTAAAACCTAAAGGGAAAGGCCTAGCACCAAATTGCATTGGCCATCTGATCTAATTTCGGGAGGCAGTCAAAATGAGTATTTGAATTCTTCCCTACCTTATTCCTGTGCTGAGATACAGGCTGCTCCAACCTGCTGTAAAATGCTTGATTTCGAGAGTGAGCGAAACTAATGAAAACATTGTTGGGGTAAAACCTAAAGGGAAAGACCTAGCACCAAATCCAATTTGCCATCTGATCTAACTTCTGGAGGCAGTCAAAATGATCCTTAGAATTCTTCCCTACCTTATTCCTGTGCTGAGATACAGGCTGCTCCAACCTGCTGTAAAATGCTTGATTTCGAGAGTGAGCGAAACTAATGAAAACATTGTTGGGGTAAAACCTAAAGGGAAAGACCTAGCACCAAATCCAATTTGCCATCTGATCTAACTTCTGGAGGCAGTCAAAATGATCCTTAGAATTCTTCCCTACCTTATTCCTGTGCTGAGATACAGGCTGCTCCAACCTGCTGTAAAATACTTGATTTCGAGAGTGAGCGAAACTAATGAAAACATTGTTGGGGTAAAACCTAAAGGGAAAGACCTAGCACCAAATCCAATTTGCCATCTGATCTAACTTCTGGAGGCAGTCAAATGATCCTTAGAATTCTTCCCTACCTTATTCCTGTGCTGAGATACAGGCTGCTCCAACCTGCTGTAAAATGCTTGATTTCGAGAGTGAGCGAAACTAATGAAAACATTGTTGGGGTAAAACCTAAAGGGAAAGACCTAGCACCAAATTCCATTGGCTATCTGATCTAACTTCTGGAGGCAGTCAAAATGAGTATTTCAATTCTTCCCTACCTTATTCCTGTGCTGAGATACAGGCTGCTCCAACCTGCTGTAAAATGCTTGATTTCGAGAGTGAGCGAAACTAATGAAAACATTGTTGGGGTAAAACCTAAAGGGAAAGACCTAGCACCAAATCCAATTTGCCATCTGATCTAACTTCTGGAGGCAGTCAAAATGATCCTTAGAATTCTTCCCTACCTTATTCCTGTGCTGAGATACAGGCTGCTCCAACCTGCTGTAAAATGCTTGATTTCGAGAGTGAGCGAAACTAATGAAAACATTGTTGGGGTAAAACCTAAAGGGAAAGACCTAGCACCAAATCCAATTTGCCATCTGATCTAACTTCTGGAGGCAGTCAAAATGATCCTTAGAATTCTTCCCTACCTTATTCCTGTGCTGAGATACAGGCTGCTCCAACCTGCTGTAAAATGCTTGATTTCGAGAGTGAGCGAAACTAATGAAAATATTGTTGGGGTAAAACCTAAAGGGAAAGACCTAGCACCAAATCCAATTTGCCATCTGATCTAACTTCTGGAGGCAGTCAAAATGATCCTTAGAATTCTTCCCTACCTTATTCCTGTGCTGAGATACAGGCTGCTCCAACCTGCTGTAAAATGCTTGATTTCGAGAGTGAGCGAAACTAATGAAAACATTGTTGGGGTAAAACCTAAAGGGAAAGACCTAGCACCAAATCCAATTTGCCATCTGATCTAACTTCTGGAGGCAGTCAAAATGATCCTTAGAATTCTTCCCTACCTTATTCCTGTGCTGAGATACAGGCTGCTCCAACCTGCTGTAAAATGCTTGATTTCGAGAGTGAGCGAAACTAATGAAAACATTGTTGGGGTAAAACCTAAAGGGAAAGACCTAGCACCAAATCCAATTTGCCATCTGATCTAACTTCTGGAGGCAGTCAAAATGATCCTTAGAATTCTTCCCTACCTTATTCCTGTGCTGAGATACAGGCTGCTCCAACCTGCTGTAAAATGCTTGATTTCGAGAGTGAGCGAAACTAATGAAAACATTGTTGGGGTAAAACCTAAAGGGAAAGACCTAGCACCAAATCCAATTTGCCATCTGATCTAACTTCTGGAGGCAGTCAAAATGAGTATTTGAATTCTTCCCTACCTTATTCCTGTGCTGAGATACAGGCTGCTCCAACCTGCTGTAAAATGCTTGATTTCGAGAGTGAGCGAAACTAATGAAAACATTGTTGGGGTAAAACCTAAAGGGAAAGACCTAGCACCAAATCCAATTTGCCATCTGATCTAACTTCTGGAGGCAGTCAAAATGATCCTTAGAATTCTTCCCTACCTTATTCCTGTGCTGAGATACAGGCTGCTCCAACCTGCTGTAAAATGCTTGATTTCGAGAGTGAGCGAAACTAATGAAAACATTGTTGGGGTAAAACCTAAAGGGAAAGACCTAGCACCAAATCCAATTTGCCATCTGATCTAACTTCTGGAGGCAGTCAAATGATCCTTAGAATTCTTCCCTACCTTATTCCTGTGTTGAGATACAGGCTGCTCCAACCTGCTGTAAAATGCTTGATTTCGAGAGTGAGCAAAACTAATGAAAACATTGTTGGGGTAAAACCTAAAGGGAAAGACCTAGCACCAAATTCCATTGGCCATCTGATCTAACTTCTGGAGGCAGTCAAAATGAGTATTTGAATTCTTCCCTACCTTATTCCTGTGCTGAGATACAGGCTGCTCCAACCTGCTGTAAAATGCTTGATTTCGAGAGTGAGCGAAACTAATGAAAACATTGTTGGGGTAAAACCTAAAGGGAAAGACCTAGCACCAAATCCAATTTGCCATCTGATCTAACTTCTGGAGGCAGTCAAAATGATCCTTAGAATTCTTCCCTACCTTATTCCTGTGCTGAGATACAGGCTGCTCCAACCTGCTGTAAAATGCTTGATTTCGAGAGTGAGCGAAACTAATGAAAACATTGTTGGGGTAAAACCTAAAGGGAAAGACCTAGCAACAAATCCAATTTGCCATCTGATCTAACTTCTGGAGGCAGTCAAAATGATCCTTAGAATTCTTCCCTACCTTATTCCTGTGCTGAGATACAGGCTGCTCCAACCTGCTGTAAAATGCTTGATTTCGAGAGTGAGCGAAACTAATGAAAACATTGTTGGGGTAAAACCTAAAGGGAAAGGCCTGGCGCAAAATTGCATTGGCCATCTGATCTAACTTCTGGAGGCAGTCAAAATGATCCTTAGAATTCTTCCCTACCTTATTCCTGTGCTGAGATACAGGCTGCTCCAACCTGCTGTAAAATGCTTGATTTCGAGAGTGAGCGAAACTAATGAAAACATTGTTGGGGTAAAACCTAAAGGGAAAGACCTAGCACCAAATCCAATTTGCCATCTGATCTAACTTCTGGAGGCAGTCAAAATGATCCTTAGAATTCTTCCCTACCTTATTCCTGTGCTGAGATACAGGCTGCTCCAACCTGCTGTAAAATGCTTGATTTCGAGAGTGAGCGAAACTAATGAAAACATTGTTGGGGTAAAACCTAAAGGGAAAGACCTAGCACCAAATCCAATTTGCCATCTGATCTAACTTCTGGAGGCAGTCAAATGATCCTTAGAATTCTTCCCTACCTTATTCCTGTGTTGAGATACAGGCTGCTCCAACCTGCTGTAAAATGCTTGATTTCGAGAGTGAGCAAAACTAATGAAAACATTGTTGGGGTAAAACCTAAAGGGAAAGACCTAGCACCAAATTCCATTGGCCATCTGATCTAACTTCTGGAGGCAGTCAAAATGAGTATTTGAATTCTTCCCTACCTTATTCCTGTGCTGAGATACAGGCTGCTCCAACCTGCTGTAAAATGCTTGATTTCGAGAGTGAGCGAAACTAATGAAAACATTGTTGGGGTAAAACCTAAAGGGAAAGACCTAGCACCAAATCCAATTTGCCATCTGATCTAACTTCTGGAGGCAGTCAAAATGATCCTTAGAATTCTTCCCTACCTTATTCCTGTGCTGAGATACAGGCTGCTCCAACCTGCTGTAAAATGCTTGATTTCGAGAGTGAGCGAAACTAATGAAAACATTGTTGGGGTAAAACCTAAAGGGAAAGACCTAGCACCAAATCCAATTTGCCATCTGATCTAACTTCTGGAGGCAGTCAAAATGATCCTTAGAATTCTTCCCTACCTTATTCCTGTGCTGAGATACAGGCTGCTCCAACCTGCTGTAAAATGCTTGATTTCGAGAGTGAGCGAAACTAATGAAAACATTGTTGGGGTAAAACCTAAAGGGAAAGACCTAGCACCAAATCCAATTTGCCATCTGATCTAACTTCTGGAGGCAGTCAAAATGATCCTTAGAATTCTTCCCTACCTTATTCCTGTGCTGAGATACAGGCTGCTCCAACCTGCTGTAAAATGCTTGATTTCGAGAGTGAGCGAAACTAATGAAAACATTGTTGGGGTAAAACCTAAAGGGAAAGACCTAGCACCAAATCCAATTTGCCATCTGATCTAACTTCTGGAGGCAGTCAAAATGATCCTTAGAATTCTTCCCTACCTTATTCCTGTGCTGAGATACAGGCTGCTCCAACCTGCTGTAAAATGCTTGATTTCGAGAGTGAGCGAAACTAATGAAAACATTGTTGGGGTAAAACCTAAAGGGAAAGGTCTGGCACAAAATTGCATTGGCCATCTGATCTAACTTCTGGAGGCAGTCAAAATGATCCTTAGAATTCTTCCCTACCTTATTCCTGTGCTGAGATACAGGCTGCTCCAACCTGCTGTAAAATGCTTGATTTCGAGAGTGAGCGAAACTAATGAAAACATTGTTGGGGGTAAAACCTAAAGGGAAAGGCCTAGCACCAAATTGCATTGGCCATCTGATCTAATTTCGGGAGGCAGTCAAAATGAGTATTTGAATTCTTCCCTACCTTATTCCTGTGCTGAGATACAGGCTGCTCCAACCTGCTGTAAAATGCTTGATTTCGAGAGTGAGCGAAACTAATGAAAACATTGTTGGGGTAAAACCTAAAGGGAAAGACCTAGCACCAAATCCAATTTGCCATCTGATCTAACTTCTGGAGGCAGTCAAAATGATCCTTAGAATTCTTCCCTACCTTATTCCTGTGCTGAGATACAGGCTGCTCCAACCTGCTGTAAAATGCTTGATTTCGAGAGTGAGCGAAACTAATGAAAACATTGTTGGGGTAAAACCTAAAGGGAAAGACCTAGCACCAAATCCAATTTGCCATCTGATCTAACTTCTGGAGGCAGTCAAAATGATCCTTAGAATTCTTCCCTACCTTATTCCTGTGCTGAGATACAGGCTGCTCCAACCTGCTGTAAAATGCTTGATTTCGAGAGTGAGCGAAACTAATGAAAACATTGTTGGGGTAAAACCTAAAGGGAAAGACCTAGCACCAAATCCAATTTGCCATCTGATCTAACTTCTGGAGGCAGTCAAAATGATCCTTAGAATTCTTCCCTACCTTATTCCTGTGCTGAGATACAGGCTGCTCCAACCTGCTGTAAAATGCTTGATTTCGAGAGTGAGCGAAACTAATGAAAACATTGTTGGGGTAAAACCTAAAGGGAAAGACCTAGCACCAAATCCAATTTGCCATCTGATCTAACTTCTGGAGGCAGTCAAAATGAGTATTTGAATTCTTCCCTACCTTATTCCTGTGCTGAGATACAGGCTGCTCCAACCTGCTGTAAAATGCTTGATTTCGAGAGTGAGCGAAACTAATGAAAACATTGTTGGGGTAAAACCTAAAGGGAAAGACCTAGCACCAAATCCAATTTGCCATCTGATCTAACTTCTGGAGGCAGTCAAAATGATCCTTAGAATTCTTCCCTACCTTATTCCTGTGCTGAGATACAGGCTGCTCCAACCTGCTGTAAAATACTTGATTTCGAGAGTGAGCAAAACTAATGAAAACATTGTTGGGGTAAAACCTAAAGGGAAAGACCTAGCACCAAATCCAATTTGCCATCTGATCTAACTTCTGGAGGCAGTCAAAATGATCCTTAGAATTCTTCCCTACCTTATTCCTGTGCTGAGATACAGGCTGCTCCAACCTGCTGTAAAATGCTTGATTTCGAGAGTGAGCGAAACTAATGAAAACATTGTTGGGGTAAAACCTAAAGGGAAAGACCTAGCACCAAATCCAATTTGCCATCTGATCTAACTTCTGGAGGCAGTCAAATGATCCTTAGAATTCTTCCCTACCTTATTCCTGTGCTGAGATACAGGCTGCTCCAACCTGCTGTAAAATGCTTGATTTCGAGAGTGAGCGAAACTAATGAAAACATTGTTGGGGTAAAACCTAAAGGGAAAGACCTAGCACCAAATTCCATTGGCCATCTGATCTAACTTCTGGAGGCAGTCAAAATGAGTATTTCAATTCTTCCCTACCTTATTCCTGTGCTGAGATACAGGCTGCTCCAACCTGCTGTAAAATGCTTGATTTCGAGAGTGAGCGAAACTAATGAAAACATTGTTGGGGTAAAACCTAAAGGGAAAGACCTAGCACCAAATCCAATTTGCCATCTGATCTAACTTCTGGAGGCAGTCAAAATGATCCTTAGAATTCTTCCCTACCTTATTCCTGTGCTGAGATACAGGCTGCTCCAACCTGCTGTAAAATGCTTGATTTCGAGAGTGAGCGAAACTAATGAAAACATTGTTGGGGTAAAACCTAAAGGGAAAGACCTAGCACCAAATCCAATTTGCCATCTGATCTAACTTCTGGAGGCAGTCAAAATGATCCTTAGAATTCTTCCCTACCTTATTCCTGTGCTGAGATACAGGCTGCTCCAACCTGCTGTAAAATGCTTGATTTCGAGAGTGAGCGAAACTAATGAAAACATTGTTGGGGTAAAACCTAAAGGGAAAGACCTAGCACCAAATCCAATTTGCCATCTGATCTAACTTCTGGAGGCAGTCAAAATGATCCTTAGAATTCTTCCCTACCTTATTCCTGTGCTGAGATACAGGCTGCTCCAACCTGCTGTAAAATGCTTGATTTCGAGAGTGAGCGAAACTAATGAAAACATTGTTGGGGTAAAACCTAAAGGGAAAGACCTAGCACCAAATCCAATTTGCCATCTGATCTAACTTCTGGAGGCAGTCAAAATGATCCTTAGAATTCTTCCCTACCTTATTCCTGTGCTGAGATACAGGCTGCTCCAACCTGCTGTAAAATGCTTGATTTCGAGAGTGAGCGAAACTAATGAAAACATTGTTGGGGTAAAACCTAAAGGGAAAGACCTAGCACCAAATCCAATTTGCCATCTGATCTAACTTCTGGAGGCAGTCAAAATGATCCTTAGAATTCTTCCCTACCTTATTCCTGTGCTGAGATACAGGCTGCTCCAACCTGCTGTAAAATGCTTGATTTCGAGAGTGAGCGAAACTAATGAAAACATTGTTGGGGTAAAACCTAAAGGGAAAGACCTAGCACCAAATCCAATTTGCCATCTGATCTAACTTCTGGAGGCAGTCAAATGATCCTTAGAATTCTTCCCTACCTTATTCCTGTGCTGAGATACAGGCTGCTCCAACCTGCTGTAAAATGCTTGATTTCGAGAGTGAGCAAAACTAATGAAAACATTGTTGGGGTAAAACCTAAAGGGAAAGACCTAGCACCAAATTCCATTAGCCATCTGATCTAACTTCTGGAGGCAGTCAAAATGAGTATTTGAATTCTTCCCTACCTTATTCCTGTGCTGAGATACAGGCTGCTCCAACCTGCTGTAAAATGCTTGATTTCGAGAGTGAGCGAAACTAATGAAAACATTGTTGGGGTAAAACCTAAAGGGAAAGACCTAGCACCAAATCCAATTTGCCATCTGATCTAACTTCTGGAGGCAGTCAAAATGATCCTTAGAATTCTTCCCTACCTTATTCCTGTGCTGAGATACAGGCTGCTCCAACCTGCTGTAAAATGCTTGATTTCGAGAGTGAGCGAAACTAATGAAAACATTGTTGGGGTAAAACCTAAAGGGAAAGACCTAGCACCAAATCCAATTTGCCATCTGATCTAACTTCTGGAGGCAGTCAAAATGATCCTTAGAATTCTTCCCTACCTTATTCCTGTGCTGAGATACAGGCTGCTCCAACCTGCTGTAAAATGCTTGATTTCGAGAGTGAGCGAAACTAATGAAAACATTGTTGGGGTAAAACCTAAAGGGAAAGACCTAGCACCAAATCCAATTTGCCATCTGATCTAACTTCTGGAGGCAGTCAAAATGATCCTTAGAATTCTTCCCTACCTTATTCCTGTGCTGAGATACAGGCTGCTCCAACCTGCTGTAAAATGCTTGATTTCGAGAGTGAGCGAAACTAATGAAAACATTGTTGGGGTAAAACCTAAAGGGAAAGACCTAGCACCAAATCCAATTTGCCATCTGATCTAACTTCTGGAGGCAGTCAAAATGATCCTTAGAATTCTTCCCTACCTTATTCCTGTGCTGAGATACAGGCTGCTCCAACCTGCTGTAAAATGCTTGATTTCGAGAGTGAGCAAAACTAATGAAAACATTGTTGGGGTAAAACCTAAAGGGAAAGACCTAGCACCAAATCCAATTTGCCATCTGATCTAACTTCTGGAGGCAGTCAAAATGATCCTTAGAATTCTTCCCTACCTTATTCCTGTGCTGAGATACAGGCTGCTCCAACCTGCTGTAAAATGCTTGATTTCGAGAGTGAGCGAAACTAATGAAAACATTGTTGGGGTAAAACCTAAAGGGAAAGACCTAGCACCAAATCCAATTTGCCATCTGATCTAACTTCTGGAGGCAGTCAAAATGAGTATTTGAATTCTTCCCTACCTTATTCCTGTGCTGAGATACAGGCTGCTCCAACCTGCTGTAAAATGCTTGATTTCGAGAGTGAGCGAAACTAATGAAAACATTGTTGGGGTAAAACCTAAAGGGAAAGACCTAGCACCAAATCCAATTTGCCATCTGATCTAACTTCTGGAGGCAGTCAAAATGATCCTTAGAATTCTTCCCTACCTTATTCCTGTGCTGAGATACAGGCTGCTCCAACCTGCTGTAAAATGCTTGATTTCGAGAGTGAGCAAAACTAATGAAAACATTGTTGGGGTAAAACCTAAAGGGAAAGACCTAGCACCAAATCCAATTTGCCATCTGATCTAACTTCTGGAGGCAGTGAAAATGAGCCTTAGAATTCTTCCCTACCTTATTCCTGTGCTGAGATACAGGCTGCTCCAACCTGCTGTAAAATGCTTGATTTCGAGAGTGAGCGAAACTAATGAAAACATTGTTGGGGTAAAACCTAAAGGGAAAGGCCTAGCACCAAATTGCATTGGCCATCTGATCTAACTTCTGGAGACAGTCAAAATGATCCTTAGAATTCTTCCCTACCTTATTCCTGTGCTGAGATACAGGCTGCTCCAACCTGCTGTAAAATGCTTGATTTCGAGAGTGAGCGAAACTAATGAAAACATTGTTGGGGTAAAACCTAAAGGGAAAGACCTAGCACCAAATTGCATTGGCCATCTGATCTAACTTCTGGAGGCAGTCAAAATGATCCTTAGAATTCTTCCCTACCTTATTCCTGTGCTGAGATACAGGCTGCTCCAACCTGCTGTAAAATGCTTGATTTCGAGAGTGAGCGAAACTAATGAAAACATTGTTGGGGTAAAACCTAAAGGGAAAGACCTAGCACCAAATCCAATTTGCCATCTGATCTAACTTCTGGAGGCAGTCAAAATGATCCTTAGAATTCTTCCCTACCTTATTCCTGTGCTGAGATACAGGCTGCTCCAACCTGCTGTAAAATGCTTGGTTTCGAGAGTGAGCAAAACTAATGAAAACATTGTTGGGGGTAAAACCTAAAGGGAAAGACCTAGCACCAAATCCAATTTGCCATCTGATCTAACTTCTGGAGGCAGTCAAAATGATCCTTAGAATTCTTCCCTACCTTATTCCTGTGCTGAGATACAGGCTGCTCCAACCTGCTGTAAAATGCTTGATTTCGAGAGTGAGCGAAACTAATGAAAACATTGTTGGGGTAAAACCTAAAGGGAATGACCTAGCACCAAATCCAATTTGCCATCTGATCTAACTTCTGGAGGCAGTCAAAATGATCCTTAGAATTCTTCCCTACCTTATTCCTGTGCTGAGATACAGGCTGCTCCAACCTGCTGTAAAATGCTTGATTTCGAGAGTGAGCGAAACTAATGAAAACATTGTTGGGGTAAAACCTAAAGGGAAAGACCTAGCACCAAATCCAATTTGCCATCTGATCTAACTTCTGGAGGCAGTCAAAATGATCCTTAGAATTCTTCCCTACCTTATTCCTGTGCTGAGATACAGGCTGCTCCAACCTGCTGTAAAATGCTTGATTTCGAGAGTGAGCGAAACTAATGAAAACATTGTTGGGGTAAAACCTAAAGGGAAAGACCTAGCACCAAATCCAATTTGCCATCTGATCTAACTTCTGGAGGCAGTCAAAATGAGTATTTGAATTCTTCCCTACCTTATTCCTGTGCTGAGATACAGGCTGCTCCAACCTGCTGTAAAATGCTTGATTTCGAGAGTGAGCGAAACTAATGAAAACATTGTTGGGGTAAAACCTAAAGGGAAAGACCTAGCACCAAATCCAATTTGCCATCTGATCTAACTTCTGGAGGCAGTCAAAATGATCCTTAGAATTCTTCCCTACCTTATTCCTGTGCTGAGATACAGGCTGCTCCAACCTGCTGTAAAATGCTTGATTTCGAGAGTGAGCGAAACTGTGCTGGGTTGAGGCAGCCCCCTTCCCCACCCCTGGCAACAATAAACACTCAGACAAACGGATTGCAAAAGTGATGGAAAGTTTAAATAGAAAGCAGTGAACTTTTACAGAAAAGCAAAAGCAGAGTGACAAAGAAAAATCCCAAAGCAGACCCAGAGAGACCCCATCCCCACCTGAGGGTACATCCGAGACCCCCAGGGCTCCTTCTTCCCCCTCCCACTGCTAGGCTAGTCTCAGCTGGCCAGATCTGAGACTGCCCATCCCCCCGTGGCCTTGGGCCTAGCCAGGCCCAAAGCCAGGAGACATCTCCCCAGTTACCGGCTGACGGAGGAGGAAGAAAAGAGATAGTGCTAGACTCCGCACTGGATCTTATAGTGGTGCAAAGGATTGTGGTATGAAATACTACATAACTTCCTGTGTCCACCCCTCTGGGCTGGACTTCTGGACACAGGAAGTAAACATTGCAGGGGGTCACCCAGCTCAAACCATAACACGCCACCCCTTATTTCATACCATAATCTTTGCACCCAAACACATCATTAAATCAGAAATCTTCCGATGATATGTTCGGCGAAGTCCATATCTTCATCTGGGCGTCCACCCAAACAGTCTCTCATTCAGGCTCTAGTGTCCATCCATTCCAGTTCTTCTTCCCTCATCTAGTAGAACCTCTCAGCGATGCAGAGTTCACTCTTCTGCGGTGCAAGCTCTTCATGGATCCGTTGGACATCCTGGTCACCTGGAAGGAACCTCACAACTTCTCAACCAACCTTTATTCCCATCTCTATTTACTCAGCGGCATGTTTCCACCCCTGGGGCAAGCCAGTCAGAACAATCAGGCTCTAACTGCTTCTCCACCCCTCCAGGAAAACAGCACGCTGAGCCTTTCACAACCTTGCACGGACCTATCCCAAGCCCAGTGCTGACCGCTTCCAGCCGCGGCCCGAGGCTCTACAGATGCTTATCACAGTACACCGCCTTCCCGCTAGGCGTTCGCGTACCGAGACGTGACAGCATCCAACAACTTAACCTCCCCTGGCGGAGGGAGGGGCTGCACCACAACCTAGTGAGAAGAGGGGAGGTGGAGCCAGGTGCTCGGCGCCATTTTCGGAACTCGTCCGAAAAGGTTGGGGAAGAGACTAAGGCCGGCCCCGCCGCACCCGAGCGCACGGCCGGTCCCGCCGCCACCGCAGTCCGAGCGCACGGCCAGGACCGCCGGCGCCGCTCCAAGCGCACGGCCGGTCCCGCCGCCACCGCAGCTCAAGCGGACGGCCGGGGACCGCCGCCGCCGCTCCGAGCGCACAGCAGGGCTCCGCCCACCTCTGCCGCCGCGGTACAGAATCAAAATCGCCTCCACCCCTCGGGCATTCAAACGCCTCATCCAGCAAAAGCCATGAGCACGTCCTCAGGGCCCTTGAGAACAGCTTTCAGCTGGAGTCCCCGTTCGCCCATAGGGAGTCGAGCTCGCCCGCTCGCCGCGGCTGGCCCTACCCCGCAGCGAGAACGGACCTGACTTTGATCTGCTCGCCACTGCTCCTCCCCCCCTTCACTCCCTGCCGCTTTTACCGCTCCGCAAAGAATAAAGGTGGGGGAAGGCAGGTCCCGCATTCTCAAGCGGTGCCCCCATTCCGGTGGTTAAGAACCACCCCTGCTTGGAATAGCAGGAGAGACTCTCTGCCACCGGTCACGCACCAGGAGTCCCACTGCAATCCACAAGAACTTAACACAGTCGCCCCAACAACAACACGAGCCCCCAACTGCCAGAAAACCAAAACGACGCCCAGAACTAAATTTAAACTCCCTTATCTTTTGCAATCCGATCTGCAGAGTAGCCACAATAACCAACTCCTTCTCCTGCCTGGCTCGCCAAAAATGTAAAGGGGTTGGGGGCAGATCCTCTGCCCACCTTAACCATCCTCTGCTACCAAGAATGTGCTGGGTTGAGGCAGCCCCCTTCCCCACCCCTGGCAACAATAAACACTCAGACAAACGGATTGCAAAAGTGATGGAAAGTTTAAATAGAAAGCAGTGAACCTTTACAGAAAAGCAAAAGCAGAGTGACAAAGAAAAATCCCAAAGCAGACCCAGAGAGACCCCATCCCCACCTGAGGGTACATCCGAGACCCCCAGGGCTCCTTCTTCCCCCTCCCACTGCTAGGCTAGTCTCAGCTGGCCAGATCTGAGACTGCCCATCCCCCCGTGGCCTTGGGCCTAGCCAGGCCCAAAGCCAGGAGACATCTCCCCAGTTACCGGCTGACGGAGGAGGAAGAAAAAAAGATAGTGCTAGACTCCGCACTGGATCTTATAGTGGTGCAAAGGATTGTGGTATGAAATACTACATAACTTCCTGTGTCCACCCCTCTGGGCTGGACTTCTGGACACAGGAAGTAAACATTGCAGGGGGTCACCCAGCTCAAACCATAACAGAAACTAATGAAAACATTGTTGGGGTAAAACCTAAAGGGAAAGACCTAGCACCAAATCCAATTTGCCATCTGATCTAACTTCTGGAGGCAGTCAAAATGATCCTTAGAATTCTTCCCTACCTTATTCCTGTGCTGAGATACAGGCTGCTCCAACCTGCTGTAAAATGCTTGATTTCGAGAGTGAGCGAAACTAATGAAAACATTGTTGGGGTAAAACCTAAAGGGAAAGACCTAGCACCAAATTCCATTGGCCATCTGATCTAACTTCTGGAGGCAGTCAAAATGATCCTTAGAATTCTTCCCTACCTTATTCCTGTGCTGAGATACAGGCTGCTCCAACCTGCTGTAAAATGCTTGATTTCGAGAGTGAGCGAAACTAATGAAAACATTGTTGGGGTAAAACCTAAAGGGAAAGACCTAGCACCAAATTCCATTGGCCATCTGATCTAACTTCTGGAGGCAGTCAAAATGATCCTTAGAATTCTTCCCTACCTTATTCCTGTGCTGAGATACAGGCTGCTCCAACCTGCTGTAAAATGCTTGATTTCGAGAGTGAGCGAAACTAATGAAAACATTGTTGGGGTAAAACCTAAAGGGAAAGACCTAGCACCAAATCCAATTTGCCATCTGATCTAACTTCTGGAGGCAGTCAAAATGATCCTTAGAATTCTTCCCTACCTTATTCCTGTGCTGAGATACAGGCTGCTCCAACCTGCTGTAAAATGCTTGATTTCGAGAGTGAGCGAAACTAATGAAAACATTGTTGGGGTAAAACCTAAAGGGAAAGGCCTAGCACCAAATTGCATTGGCCATCTGATCTAACTTCTGGAGGCAGTCAAAATGAGTATTTGAATTCTTCCCTACCTTATTCCTGTGCTGAGATACAGGCTGCTCCAACCTGCTGTAAAATGCTTGATTTCGAGAGTGAGCGAAACTAATGAAAACATTGTTGGGGTAAAACCTAAAGGGAAAGACCTAGCACCAAATCCAATTTGCCATCTGATCTAACTTCTGGAGGCAGTCAAAATGATCCTTAGAATTCTTCCCTACCTTATTCCTGTGCTGAGATACAGGCTGCTCCAACCTGCTGTAAAATGCTTGATTTCGAGAGTGAGCGAAACTAATGAAAACATTGTTGGGGTAAAACCTAAAGGGAAAGACCTAGCACCAAATCCAATTTGCCATCTGATCTAACTTCTGGAGGCAGTCAAAATGAGCCTTAGAATTCTTCCCTACCTTATTCCTGTGCTGAGATACAGGCTGCTCCAACCTGCTGTAAAATGCTTGATTTCGAGAGTGAGCGAAACTAATGAAAATCTTGTTGGGGTAAAACCTAAAGGGAAAGACCTAGCACCAAATCCAATTTGCCATCTGATCTAACTTCTGGAGGCAGTCAAAATGATCCTTAGAATTCTTCCCTACCTTATTCCTGTGCTGAGATACAGGCTGCTCCAACCTGCTGTAAAATGCTTGATTTCGAGAGTGAGCGAAACTAATGAAAACATTGTTGGGGTAAAACCTAAAGGGAAAGACCTAGCACCAAATTCCATTGGCCATCTGATCTAACTTCTGGAGGCAGTCAAAATGATCCTTAGAATTCTTCCCTACCTTATTCCTGTGCTGAGATACAGGCTGCTCCAACCTGCTGTAAAATGCTTGATTTCGAGAGTGAGCGAAACTAATGAAAACATTGTTGGGGTAAAACCTAAAGGGAAAGACCTAGCACCAAATTCCATTGGCCATCTGATCTAACTTCTGGAGGCAGTCAAAATGATCCTTAGAATTCTTCCCTACCTTATTCCTGTGCTGAGATACAGGCTGCTCCAACCTGCTGTAAAATGCTTGATTTCGAGAGTGAGCGAAACTAATGAAAACATTGTTGGGGTAAAACCTAAAGGGAAAGACCTAGCACCAAATTCCATTGGCCATCTGATCTAACTTCTGGAGGCAGTCAAAATGATCCTTAGAATTCTTCCCTACCTTATTCCTGTGCTGAGATACAGGCTGCTCCAACCTGCTGTAAAATGCTTGATTTCGAGAGTGAGCGAAACTAATGAAAACATTGTTGGGGTAAAACCTAAAGGGAAAGGCCTAGCACCAAATTGCATTGGCCATCTGATCTAACTTCTGGAGGCAGTCAAAATGAGTATTTGAATTCTTCCCTACCTTATTCCTGTGCTGAGATACAGGCTGCTCCAACCTGCTGTAAAATGCTTGATTTCGAGAGTGAGCGAAACTAATGAAAACATTGTTGGGGTAAAACCTAAAGGGAAAGACCTAGCACCAAATCCAATTTGCCATCTGATCTAACTTCTGGAGGCAGTCAAAATGATCCTTAGAATTCTTCCCTACCTTATTCCTGTGCTGAGATACAGGCTGCTCCAACCTGCTGTAAAATGCTTGATTTCAAGAGTGAGCGAAACTAATGAAAACATTGTTGGGGTAAAACCTAAAGGGAAAGACCTAGCACCAAATTCCATTGGCCATCTGATCTAACTTCTGGAGGCAGTCAAATGATCCTTAGAATTCTTCCCTACCTTATTCCTGTGCTGAGATACAGGCTGCTCCAACCTGCTGTAAAATGCTTGATTACGAGAGTAATCGAAACTAATGAAAACATTGTTGGGGTAAAACCTAAAGGGAAAGACCTAGCACCAAATTGCATTGGCCATCTGATCTAACTTCTGGAGGCAGTCAAAATGATCCTTAGAATTCTTCCCTACCTTATTCCTGTGCTGAGATACAGGCTGCTCCAACCTGCTGTAAAATGCTTGATTACGAGAGTAATCGAAACTAATGAAAACATTGTTGGGGTAAAACCTAAAGGGAAAGACCTAGCACCAAATTCCATTGGCCATCTGATCTAACTTCTGGAGGCAGTCAAAATGATCCTTAGAATTCTTCCCTACCTTATTCCTGTGCTGAGATACAGGCTGCTCCAACCTGCTGTAAAATGCTTGATTTCGAGAGTGAGCGAAACTAATGAAAACATTGTTGGGGTAAAACCTAAAGGGAAAGACCTAGCACCAAATCCAATTTGCCATCTGATCTAACTTCTGGAGGCAGTCAAAATGATCCTTAGAATTCTTCCCTACCTTATTCCTGTGCTGAGATACAGGCTGCTCCAACCTGCTGTAAAATGCTTGATTTCGAGAGTGAGCGAAACTAATGAAAACATTGTTGGGGTAAAACCTAAAGGGAAAGACCTAGCACCAAATCCAATTTGCCATCTGATCTAACTTCTGGAGGCAGTCAAAATGATCCTTAGAATTCTTCCCTACCTTATTCCTGTGCTGAGATACAGGCTGCTCCAACCTGCTGTAAAATGCTTGATTTCGAGAGTGAGCGAAACTAATGAAAACATTGTTGGGGTAAAACCTAAAGGGAAAGACCTAGCACCAAATCCAATTTGCCATCTGATCTAACTTCTGGAGGCAGTCAAAATGAGCCTTAGAATTCTTCCCTACCTTATTCCTGTGCTGAGATACAGGCTGCTCCAACCTGCTGTAAAATGCTTGATTTCGAGAGTGAGCGAAACTAATGAAAACATTGTTGGGGTAAAACCTAAAGGGAAAGACCTAGCACCAAATCCAATTTGCCATCTGATCTAACTTCTGGAGGCAGTCAAAATGATCCTTAGAATTCTTCCCTACCTTATTCCTGTGCTGAGATACAGGCTGCTCCAACCTGCTGTAAAATGCTTGATTTCGAGAGTGAGCGAAACTAATGAAAACATTGTTGGGGAAAAACCTAAAGGGAAAGACCTAGCACCAAATCCAATTTGCCATCTGATCTAACTTCTGGAGGCAGTCAAAATGATCCTTAGAATTCTTCCCTACCTTATTCCTGTGCTGAGATACAGGCTGCTCCAACCTGCTGTAAAATGCTTGATTTCGAGAGTGAGCGAAACTAATGAAAACATTGTTGGGGTAAAACCTAAAGGGAAAGACCTAGCACCAAATCCAATTTGCCATCTGATCTAACTTCTGGAGGCAGTCAAAATGATCCTTAGAATTCTTCCCTACCTTATTCCTGTGCTGAGATACAGGCTGCTCCAACCTGCTGTAAAATGCTTGATTTCGAGAGTGAGCGAAACTAATGAAAACATTGTTGGGGTAAAACCTAAAGGGAAAGACCTAGCACCAAATTCCATTGGCCATCTGATCTAACTTCTGGAGGCAGTCAAATGATCCTTAGAATTCTTCCCTACCTTATTCCTGTGCTGAGATACAGGCTGCTCCAACCTGCTGTAAAATGCTTGATTTCGAGAGTGAGCGAAACTAATGAAAACATTGTTGGGGTAAAACCTAAAGGGAAAGACCTAGCACCAAATCCAATTTGCCATCTGATCTAACTTCTGGAGGCAGTCAAAATGATCCTTAGAATTCTTCCCTACCTGATTCCTGTGCTGAGATACAGGCTGCTCCAACCTGCTGTAAAATGCTTGATTTCGAGAGTGAGCGAAACTAATGAAAACATTGTTGGGGTAAAACCTAAAGGGAAAGACCTAGCACCAAATCCAATTTGCCATCTGATCTAACTTCCGGAGGCAGTCAAAATGATCCTTAGAATTCTTCCCTACCTTATTCCTGTGCTGAGATACAGGCTGCTCCAACCTGCTGTAAAATGCTTGATTTCGAGAGTGAGCGAAACTAATGAAAACATTGTTGGGGTAAAACCTAAGGGGAAAGACCTAGCACCAAATTCCACTGGCCATCTGATCTAACTTCTGGAGGCAGTCAAAATGATCCTTAGAATTCTTCCCTACCTTATTCCTGTGCTGAGATACAGGCTGCTCCAACCTGCTGTAAAATGCTTGATTTCGAGAGTGAGCGAAACTAATGAAAACATTGTTGGGGTAAAACCTAAAGGGAAAGACCTAGCACCAAATCCAATTTGCCATCTGATCCAACTTCTGGAGGCAGTCAAAATGAGCCTTAGAATTCTTCCCTACCTTATTCCTGTGCTGAGATACAGGCTGCTCCAACCTGCTGTAAAATGCTTGATTTCGAGAGTGAGCGAAACTAATGAAAACATTGTTGGGGTAAAACCTAAAGGGAAAGACCTAGCACCAAATCCAATTTGCCATCTGATCTAACTTCTGGAGGCAGTCAAAATGATCCTTAGAATTCTTCCCTACCTTATTCCTGTGCTGAGATACAGGCTGCTCCAACCTGCTGTAAAATGCTTGATTTCGAGAGTGAGCGAAACTAATGAAAACATTGTTGGGGTAAAACCTAAGGGGAAAGACCTAGCACCAAATTCCATTGGCCATCTGATCTAACTTCTGGAGGCAGTCAAAATGATCCTTAGAATTCTTCCCTACCTTATTCCTGTGCTGAGATACAGGCTGCTCCAACCTGCTGTAAAATGCTTGATTTCGAGAGTGAGCGAAACTAATGAAAACATTGTTGGGGTAAAACCTAAAGGGAAAGACCTAGCACCAAATCCAATTTGCCATCTGATCTAACTTCTGGAGGCAGTCAAAATGATCCTTAGAATTCTTCCCTACCTTATTCCTGTGCTGAGATACAGGCTGCTCCAACCTGCTGTAAAATGCTTGATTTCGAGAGTGAGCAAAAATAATGAAAACATTGTTGGGGTAAAACCTAAAGGGAAAGACCTAGCACCAAATCCAATTTGCCATCTGATCTAACTTCTGGAGGCAGTCAAAATGATCCTTAGAATTCTTCCCTACCTTATTCCTGTGCTGAGATACAGGCTGCTCCAACCTGCTGTAAAATGCTTGATTTCGAGAATGAGCGAAACTAATGAAAACATTGTTGGGGTAAAACCTAAAGGGAAAGACCTAGCACCAAATCCAATTTGCCATCTGATCTAACTTCTGGAGGCAGTCAAAATGATCCTTAGAATTCTTCCCTACCTTATTCCTGTGCTGAGATACAGGCTGCTCCAACCTGCTGTAAAATGCTTGATTTCGAGAGTGAGCGAAACTAATGAAAACATTGTTGGGGTAAAACCTAAAGGGAAAGACCTAGCACCAAATCCAATTTGCCATCTGATCTAACTTCTGGAGGCAGTCAAAATGATCCTTAGAATTCTTCCCTACCTTATTCCGGTGCTGAGATACAGGCTGCTCCAACCTGCTGTAAAATGCTTGATTTCGAGAGTGAGCGAAACTAATGAAAACATTGTTGGGGTAAAACCTAAAGGGAAAGACCTAGCACCAAATTCCATTGGACATCTGATCTAACTTCTGGAGGCAGTCAAAATGATCCTTAGAATTCTTCCCTACCTTATTCCTGTGCTGAGATACAGGCTGCTCCAACCTGCTGTAAAATGCTTGATTTCGAGAGTGAGCGAAACTAATGAAAACATTGTTGGGGTAAAACCTAAAGGGAAAGACCTAGCACCAAATCCAATTTGCCATCTGATCTAACTTCTGGAGGCAGTCAAAATGATCCTTAGAATTCTTCCCTACCTTATTCCTGTGCTGAGATATAGGCTGCTCCAACCTGCTGTAAAATGCTTGATTTCGAGAGTGAGCGAAACTAATGAAAACATTGTTGGGGTAAAACCTAAAGGGAAAGACCTAGCACCAAATCCAATTTGCCATCTGATCTAACTTCTGGAGGCAGTCAAAATGATCCTTAGAATTCTTCCCTACCTTATTCCTGTGCTGAGATACAGGCTGCTCCAACCTGCTGTAAAATGCTTGATTTCGAGAGTGAGCGAAACTAATGAAAACATTGTTGGGGTAAAACCTAAAGGGAAAGACCTAGCACCAAATCCAATTTGCCATCTGATCTAACTTCTGGAGGCAGTCAAAATGAGTATTTGAATTCTTCCCTACCTTATTCCTGTGCTGAGATACAGGCTGCTCCAACCTGCTGTAAAATGCTTGATTTCGAGAGTGAGCGAAACTAATGAAAACATTGTTGGGGTAAAACCTAAAGGGAAAGACCTAGCACCAAATCCAATTTGCCATCTGATCTAACTTCTGGAGGCAGTCAAAATGATCCTTAGAATTCTTCCCTACCTTATTCCTGTGCTGAGATACAGGCTGCTCCAACCTGCTGTAAAATGCTTGATTTCGAGAGTGAGCGAAACTAATGAAAACATTGTTGGGGTAAAACCTAAAGGGAAAGACCTAGCACCAAATCCAATTTGCCATCTGATCTAACTTCTGGAGGCAGTCAAAATGATCCTTAGAATTCTTCCCTACCTTATTCCTGTGCTGAGATACAGGCTGCTCCAACCTGCTGTAAAATGCTTGATTTCGAGAGTGAGCGAAACTAATGAAAACATTGTTGGGGTAAAACCTAAAGGGAAAGACCTAGCACCAAATCCAATTTGCCATCTGATCTAACTTCTGGAGGCAGTCAAAATGATCCTTAGAATTCTTCCCTACCTTATTCCTGTGCTGAGATACAGGCTGCTCCAACCTGCTGTAAAATGCTTGATTTCGAGAGTGAGCGAAACTAATGAAAACATTGTTGGGGTAAAACCTAAAGGGAAAGACCTAGCACCAAATTGCATTGGCCATCTGATCTAACTTCTGGAGGCAGTCAAAATGAGTATTTGAATTCTTCCCTACCTTATTCCTGTGCTGAGATACAGGCTGCTCCAACCTGCTGTAAAATGCTTGATTTCGAGAGTGAGCGAAACTAATGAAAACATTGTTGGGGTAAAACCTAAGGGGAAAGACCTAGCACCAAATTCCATTGGCCATCTGATCTAACTTCTGGAGGCAGTCAAAATGAGTATTTGAATTCTTCCCTACCTTATTCCTGTGCTGAGATACAGGCTGCTCCAACCTGCTGTAAAATGCTTGATTTCGAGAGTGAGCGAAACTAATGAAAACATTGTTGGGGTAAAACCTAAAGGGAAAGACCTAGCACCAAATCCAATTTGCCATCTGATCTAACTTCTGGAGGCAGTCAAAATGATCCTTAGAATTCTTCCCTACCTTATTCCTGTGCTGAGATACAGGCTGCTCCAACCTGCTGTAAAATGCTTGATTTCGAGAGTGAGCGAAACTAATGAAAACATTGTTGGGGTAAAACCTAAAGGGAAAGGCCTAGCACCAAATTGCATTGGCCATCTGATCTAACTTCTGGAGGCAGTCAAAATGAGTATTTGAATTCTTCCCTACCTTATTCCTGTGCTGAGATACAGGCTGCTCCAACCTGCTGTAAAATGCTTGATTTCGAGAGTGAGCGAAACTAATGAAAACATTGTTGGGGTAAAACCTAAGGGGAAAGACCTAGCACCAAATTCCATTGGCCATCTGATCTAACTTCTGGAGGCAGTCAAAATGAGTATTTGAATTCTTCCCTACCTTATTCCTGTGCTGAGATACAGGCTGCTCCAACCTGCTGTAAAATGCTTGATTTCGAGAGTGAGCGAAACTAATGAAAACATTGTTGGGGTAAAACCTAAAGGGAAAGACCTAGCACCAAATCCAATTTGCCATCTGATCTAACTTCTGGAGGCAGTCAAAATGATCCTTAGAATTCTTCCCTACCTTATTCCTGTGCTGAGATACAGGCTGCTCCAACCTGCTGTAAAATGCTTGATTTCGAGAGTGAGCGAAACTAATGAAAACATTGTTGGGGTAAAACCTAAAGGGAAAGACCTAGCACCAAATCCAATTTGCCATCTGATCTAACTTCTGGAGGCAGTCAAAATGATCCTTAGAATTCTTCCCTACCTTATTCCTGTGCTGAGATACAGGCTGCTCCAACCTGCTGTAAAATGCTTGATTTCGAGAGTGAGCGAAACTAATGAAAACATTGTTGGGGTAAAACCTAAAGGGAAAGACCTAGCACCAAATCCAATTTGCCATCTGATCTAACTTCTGGAGGCAGTCAAAATGATCCTTAGAATTCTTCCCTACCTTATTCCGGTGCTGAGATACAGGCTGCTCCAACCTGCTGTAAAATGCTTGATTTCGAGAGTGAGCGAAACTAATGAAAACATTGTTGGGGTAAAACCTAAAGGGAAAGACCTAGCACCAAATTCCATTGGACATCTGATCTAACTTCTGGAGGCAGTCAAAATGATCCTTAGAATTCTTCCCTACCTTATTCCTGTGCTGAGATACAGGCTGCTCCAACCTGCTGTAAAATGCTTGATTTCGAGAGTGAGCGAAACTAATGAAAACATTGTTGGGGTAAAACCTAAAGGGAAAGACCTAGCACCAAATTCCATTGGCCATCTGATCTAACTTCTGGAGGCAGTCAAATGATCCTTAGAATTCTTCCCTACCTTATTCCTGTGCTGAGATACAGGCTGCTCCAACCTGCTGTAAAATGCTTGATTTCGAGAGTGAGCGAAACTAATGAAAACATTGTTGGGGTAAAACCTAAAGGGAAAGACCTAGCACCAAATTCCATTGGCCATCTGATCTAACTTCTGGAGGCAGTCAAAATGATCCGTAGAATTCTTCCCTACCTTATTCCTGTGCTGAGATACAGGCTGCTCCAACCTGCTGTAAAATGCTTGATTTCGAGAGTGAGCGAAACTAATGAAAACATTGTTGGGGTAAAACCTAAAGGGAAAGACCTAGCACCAAATCCAATTTGCCATCTGATCTAACTTCTGGAGGCAGTCAAAATGATCCTTAGAATTCTTCCCTACCTTATTCCTGTGCTGAGATACAGGCTGCTCCAACCTGCTGTAAAATGCTTGATTTCGAGAGTGAGCGAAACTAATGAAAACATTGTTGGGGTAAAACCTAAAGGGAAAGGCCTAGCACCAAATTGCATTGGCCATCTGATCTAACTTCTGGAGGCAGTCAAAATGAGTATTTGAATTCTTCCCTACCTTATTCCTGTGCTGAGATACAGGCTGCTCCAACCTGCTGTAAAATGCTTGATTTCGAGAGTGAGCGAAACTAATGAAAACATTGTTGGGGTAAAACCTAAAGGGAAAGACCTAGCACCAAATCCAATTTGCCATCTGATCTAACTTCTGGAGGCAGTCAAAATGATCCTTAGAATTCTTCCCTACCTTATTCCTGTGCTGAGATACAGGCTGCTCCAACCTGCTGTAAAATGCTTGATTTCGAGAGTGAGCGAAACTAATGAAAACATTGTTGGGGTAAAACCTAAAGGGAAAGACCTAGCACCAAATCCAATTTGCCATCTGATCTAACTTCTGGAGGCAGTCAAAATGATCCTTAGAATTCTTCCCTACCTTATTCCTGTGCTGAGATACAGGCTGCTCCAACCTGCTGTAAAATGCTTGATTTCGAGAGTGAGCGAAACTAATGAAAACATTGTTGGGGTAAAACCTAAAGGGAAAGACCTAGCACCAAATCCAATTTGCCATCTGATCTAACTTCTGGAGGCAGTCAAAATGATCCTTAGAATTCTTCCCTACCTTATTCCGGTGCTGAGATACAGGCTGCTCCAACCTGCTGTAAAATGCTTGATTTCGAGAGTGAGCGAAACTAATGAAAACATTGTTGGGGTAAAACCTAAAGGGAAAGACCTAGCACCAAATTCCATTGGACATCTGATCTAACTTCTGGAGGCAGTCAAAATGATCCTTAGAATTCTTCCCTACCTTATTCCTGTGCTGAGATACAGGCTGCTCCAACCTGCTGTAAAATGCTTGATTTCGAGAGTGAGCGAAACTAATGAAAACATTGTTGGGGTAAAACCTAAAGGGAAAGACCTAGCACCAAATTCCATTGGCCATCTGATCTAACTTCTGGAGGCAGTCAAATGATCCTTAGAATTCTTCCCTACCTTATTCCTGTGCTGAGATACAGGCTGCTCCAACCTGCTGTAAAATGCTTGATTTCGAGAGTGAGCGAAACTAATGAAAACATTGTTGGGGTAAAACCTAAAGGGAAAGACCTAGCACCAAATTCCATTGGCCATCTGATCTAACTTCTGGAGGCAGTCAAAATGATCCGTAGAATTCTTCCCTACCTTATTCCGGTGCTGAGATACAGGCTGCTCCAACCTGCTGTAAAATGCTTGATTTCGAGAGTGAGCGAAACTAATGAAAACATTGTTGGGGTAAAACCTAAAGGGAAAGACCTAGCACCAAATCCAATTTGCCATCTGATCTAACTTCTGGAGGCAGTCAAAATGATCCTCAGAATTCTTCCCTACCTTATTCCTGTGCTGAGATACAGGCTGCTCCAACCTGCTGTAAAATGCTTGATTTCGAGAGTGAGCGAAACTAATGAAAACATTGTTGGGGTAAAACCTAAAGGGAAAGACCTAGCACCAAATCCAATTTGCCATCTGATCTAACTTCTGGAGGCAGTCAAAATGATCCTTAGAATTCTTCCCTACCTTATTCCTGTGCTGAGATACAGGCTGCTCCAACCTGCTGTAAAATGCTTGATTTCGAGAGTGAGCGAAACTAATGAAAACATTGTTGGGGTAAAACCTAAAGGGAAAGACCTAGCACCAAATTCCATTGGCCATCTGATCTAACTTCTGGAGGCAGTCAAAATGATCCTTAGAATTCTTCCCTACCTTATTCCTGTGCTGAGATACAGGCTGCTCCAACCTGCTGTAAAATGCTTGATTTCGAGAGTGAGCGAAAACTAATGAAAACATTGTTGGGGTAAAACCTAAAGGGAAAGACCTAGCACCAAATCCAATTTGCCATCTGATCCAACTTCTGGAGGCAGTCAAAATGAGCCTTAGAATTCTTCCCTACCTTATTCCTGTGCTGAGATACAGGCTGCTCCAACCTGCTGTAAAATGCTTGATTTCGAGAGTGAGCGAAACTAATGAAAACATTGTTGGGGTAAAAACCTAAAGGGAAAGACCTAGCACCAAATCCAATTTGCCATCTGATCTAACTTCTGGAGGCAGTCAAAATGATCCTTAGAATTCTTCCCTACCTGATTCCTGTGCTGAGATACAGGCTGCTCCAACCTGCTGTAAAATGCTTGATTTCGAGAGTGAGCGAAACTAATGAAAACATTGTTGGGGTAAAACCTAAAGGGAAAGACCTAGCACCAAATCCAATTTGCCATCTGATCTAACTTCTGGAGGCAGTCAAAATGATCCTCAGAATTCTTCCCTACCTTATTCCTGTGCTGAGATACAGGCTGCTCCAACCTGCTGTAAAATGCTTGATTTCGAGAGTGAGCGAAACTAATGAAAACATTGTTGGGGTAAAACCTAAAGGGAAAGACCTAGCACCAAATCCAATTTGCCATCTGATCTAACTTCTGGAGGCAGTCAAAATGATCCTTAGAATTCTTCCCTACCTTATTCCTGTGCTGAGATACAGGCTGCTCCAACCTGCTGTAAAATGCTTGATTTCGAGAGTGAGCGAAACTAATGAAAACATTGTTGGGGTAAAACCTAAAGGGAAAGACCTAGCACCAAATCCAATTTGCCATCTGATCTAACTTCTGGAGGCAGTCAAAATGATCCTTAGAATTCTTCCCTACCTTATTCCTGTGCTGAGATACAGGCTGCTCCAACCTGCTGTAAAATGCTTGATTTCGAGAGTGAGCGAAACTAATGAAAACATTGTTGGGGTAAAACCTAAAGGGAAAGACCTAGCACCAAATTGCATTGGCCATCTGATCTAACTTCTGGAGGCAGTCAAATGATCCTTAGAATTCTTCCCTACCTTATTCCTGTGCTGAGATACAGGCTGCTCCAACCTGCTGTAAAATCCTTGATTTCGAGAGTGAGCGAAACTAATGAAAACATTGTTGGGGTAAAACCTAAAGGGAAAGACCTAGCACCAAATTCCATTGGCCATCTGATCTAACTTCTGGAGGCAGTCAAAATGATCCTTAGAATTCTTCCCTACCTTATTCCTGTGCTGAGATACAGGCTGCTCCAACCTGCTGTAAAATGCTTGATTTCGAGAGTGAGCGAAACTAATGAAAACATTGTTGGGGTAAAACCTAAAGGGAAAGACCTAGCACCAAATCCAATTTGCCATCTGATCTAACTTCTGGAGGCAGTCAAAATGATCCTTAGAATTCTTCCCTACCTTATTCCTGTGCTGAGATACAGGCTGCTCCAACCTGCTGTAAAATGCTTGATTTCGAGAGTGAGCGAAACTAATGAAAACATTGTTGGGGTAAAACCTAAAGGGAAAGGCCTAGCACCAAATCCAATTTGCCATCTGATCTAACTTCTGGAGGCAGTCAAAATGAGTATTTGAATTCTTCCCTACCTTATTCCTGTGCTGAGATACAGGCTGCTCCAACCTGCTGTAAAATGCTTGATTTCGAGAGTGAGCGAAACTAATGAAAACATTGTTGGGGTAAAACCTAAGGGGAAAGACCTAGCACCAAATTCCATTGGCCATCTGATCTAACTTCTGGAGGCAGTCAAAATGATCCTTAGAATTCTTCCCTACCTTATTCCTGTGCTGAGATACAGGCTGCTCCAACCTGCTGTAAAATGCTTGATTTCGAGAGTGAGCGAAACTAATGAAAACATTGTTGGGGTAAAACCTAAAGGGAAAGACCTAGCACCAAATTCCATTGGCCATCTGATCTAACTTCTGGAGGCAGTCAAAATGATCCTTAGAATTCTTCCCTACCTTATTCCTGTGCTGAGATACAGGCTGCTCCAACCTGCTGTAAAATGCTTGATTTCGAGAGAGCGAAACTAATGAAAACATTGTTGGGGTAAAACCTAAAGGGAAAGACCTAGCACCAAATCCAATTTGCCATCTGATCCAACTTCTGGAGGCAGTCAAAATGATCCTTAGAATTCTTCCCTACCTTATTCCTGTGCTGAGATACAGGCTGCTCCAACCTGCTGTAAAATGCTTGATTTCGAGAGTGAGCGAAACTAATGAAAACATTGTTGGGGTAAAACCTAAAGGGAAAGGCCTAGCACCAAATCCAATTTGCCATCTGATCTAACTTCTGGAGGCAGTCAAAATGATCCTTAGAATTCTTCCCTACCTTATTCCTGTGCTGAGATACAGGCTGCTCCAACCTGCTGTAAAAATGCTTGATTTCGAGAGTGAGCGAAACTAATGAAAACATTGTTGGGGTAAAACCTAAAGGGAAAGACCTAGCACCAAATCCAATTTGCCATCTGATCTAACTTCTGGAGGCAGTCAAAATGATCCTTAGAATTCCTTCCCTACCTTATTCCTGTGCTGAGATACAGGCTGCTCCAACCTGCTGTAAAATGCTTGATTTCGAGAGTGAGCAAAACTAATGAAAACATTGTTGGGGTAAAACCTAAAGGGAAAGACCTAGCACCAAATCCAATTTGCCATCTGATCTAACTTCTGGAGGCAGTCAAAATGATCCTTAGAATTCTTCCCTACCTTATTCCTGTGCTGAGATACAGGCTGCTCCAACCTGCTGTAAAATGCTTGATTTCGAGAGTGAGCGAAACTAATGAAAACATTGTTGGGGTAAAACCTAAAGGGAAAGACCTAGCACCAAATTCCATTGGCCATCTGATCTAACTTCTGGAGGCAGTCAAAATGAGTATTTGAATTCTTCCCTACCTTATTCCTGTGCTGAGATACAGGCTGCTCCAACCTGCTGTAAAATGCTTGATTTCGAGAGTGAGCGAAACTAATGAAAACATTGTTGGGGTAAAACCTAAAGGGAAAGACCTAGCACCAAATCCAATTTGCCATCTGATCTAACTTCTGGAGGCAGTCAAAATGATCCTTAGAATTCTTCCCTACCTTATTCCTGTGCTGAGATACAGGCTGCTCCAACCTGCTGTAAAATGCTTGATTTCGAGAGTGAGCGAAACTAATGAAAACATTGTTGGGGTAAAACCTAAAGGGAAAGACCTAGCACCAAATCCAATTTGCCATCTGATCTAACTTCTGGAGGCAGTCAAAATGATCCTTAGAATTCTTCCCTACCTTATTCCTGTGCTGAGATACAGGCTGCTCCAACCTGCTGTAAAATGCTTGATTTCGAGAGTGAGCGAAACTAATGAAAACATTGTTGGGGTAAAACCTAAAGGGAAAGACCTAGCACCAAATTGCATTGGCCATCTGATCTAACTTCTGGAGGCAGTCAAATGATCCTTAGAATTCTTCCCTACCTTATTCCTGTGCTGAGATACAGGCTGCTCCAACCTGCTGTAAAATGCTTGATTTCGAGAGTGAGCGAAACTAATGAAAACATTGTTGGGGTAAAACCTAAAGGGAAAGACCTAGCACCAAATTCCATTGGCCATCTGATCTAACTTCTGGAGGCAGTCAAAATGAGTATTTGAATTCTTCCATACCTTATTCCTGTGCTGAGATACAGGCTGCTCCAACCTGCTGTAAAATGCTTGATTTCGAGAGTGAGCGAAACTAATGAAAACATTGTTGGGGTAAAACCTAAAGGGAAAGACCTAGCACCAAATCCAATTTGCCATCTGATCTAACTTCTGGAGGCAGTCAAAATGATCCTTAGAATTCTTCCCTACCTTATTCCTGTGCTGAGATACAGGCTGCTCCAACCTGCTGTAAAATGCTTGATTTCGAGAGTGAGCGAAACTAATGAAAACATTGTTGGGGTAAAACCTAAAGGGAAAGACCTAGCACCAAATCCAATTTGCCATCTGATCTAACTTCTGGAGGCAGTCAAAATGATCCTTAGAATCTTCCCTACCTTATTCCTGTGCTGAGATACAGGCTGCTCCAACCTGCTGTAAAATGCTTGATTTCGAGAGTGAGCGAAACTAATGAAAACATTGTTGGGGTAAAACCTAAAGGGAAAGACCTAGCACCAAATCCAATTTGCCATCTGATCTAACTTCTGGAGGCAGTCAAAATGATCCTTAGAATTCTTCCCTACCTTATTCCTGTGCTGAGATACAGGCTGCTCCAACCTGCTGTAAAATGCTTGATTTCGAGAGTGAGCAAAACTAATGAAAACATTGTTGGGGTAAAACCTAAAGGGAAAGACCTAGCACCAAATTCCATTGGCCATCTGATCTAACTTCTGGAGGCAGTCAAATGATCCTTAGAATTCTTCCCTACCTTATTCCTGTGCTGAGATACAGGCTGCTCCAACCTGCTGTAAAATGCTTGATTTCGAGAGTGAGCGAAACTAATGAAAACATTGTTGGGGTAAAACCTAAAGGGAAAGACCTAGCACCAAATCCAATTTGCCATCTGATCTAACTTCTGGAGGCAGTCAAAATGATCCTCAGAATTCTTCCCTACCTTATTCCTGTGCTGAGATACAGGCTGCTCCAACCTGCTGTAAAATGCTTGATTTCGAGAGTGAGCGAAACTAATGAAAACATTGTTGGGGTAAAACCTAAAGGGAAAGACCTAGCACCAAATCCAATTTGCCATCTGATCTAACTTCTGGAGGCAGTCAAAATGATCCTTAGAATTCTTCCCTACCTTATTCCTGTGCTGAGATACAGGCTGCTCCAACCTGCTGTAAAATGCTTGATTTCGAGAGTGAGCGAAACTAATGAAAACATTGTTGGGGTAAAACCTAAAGGGAAAGACCTAGCACCAAATCCAATTTGCCATCTGATCTAACTTCTGGAGGCAGTCAAAATGATCCTTAGAATTCTTCCCTACCTTATTCCTGTGCTGAGATACAGGCTGCTCCAACCTGCTGTAAAATGCTTGATTTCGAGAGTGAGCGAAACTAATGAAAACATTGTTGGGGTTAAAACCTAAAGGGAAAGACCTTGCACCAAATTGCATTGGCCATCTGATCTAACTTCTGGAGGCAGTCAAATGATCCTTAGAATTCTTCCCTACCTTATTCCTGTGCTGAGATACAGGCTGCTCCAACCTGCTGTAAAATCCTTGATTTCGAGAGTGAGCGAAACTAATGAAAACATTGTTGGGGTAAAACCTAAAGGGAAAGACCTAGCACCAAATTCCATTGGCCATCTGATCTAACTTCTGGAGGCAGTCAAAATGATCCTTAGAATTCTTCCCTACCTTATTCCTGTGCTGAGATACAGGCTGCTCCAACCTGCTGTAAAATGCTTGATTTCGAGAGTGAGCGAAACTAATGAAAACATTGTTGGGGTAAAACCTAAAGGGAAAGACCTAGCACCAAATCCAATTTGCCATCTGATCTAACTTCTGGAGGCAGTCAAAATGATCCTTAGAATTCTTCCCTACCTTATTCCTGTGCTGAGATACAGGCTGCTCCAACCTGCTGTAAAATGCTTGATTTCGAGAGTGAGCGAAACTAATGAAAACATTGTTGGGGTAAAACCTAAAGGGAAAGGCCTAGCACCAAATCCAATTTGCCATCTGATCTAACTTCTGGAGGCAGTCAAAATGAGTATTTGAATTCTTCCCTACCTTATTCCTGTGCTGAGATACAGGCTGCTCCAACCTGCTGTAAAATGCTTGATTTCGAGAGTGAGCGAAACTAATGAAAACATTGTTGGGGTAAAACCTAAGGGGAAAGACCTAGCACCAAATTCCATTGGCCATCTGATCTAACTTCTGGAGGCAGTCAAAATGATCCTTAGAATTCTTCCCTACCTTATTCCTGTGCTGAGATACAGGCTGCTCCAACCTGCTGTAAAATGCTTGATTTCGAGAGTGAGCGAAACTAATGAAAACATTGTTGGGGTAAAACCTAAAGGGAAAGACCTAGCACCAAATTCCATTGGCCATCTGATCTAACTTCTGGAGGCAGTCAAAATGATCCTTAGAATTCTTCCCTACCTTATTCCTGTGCTGAGATACAGGCTGCTCCAACCTGCTGTAAAATGCTTGATTTCGAGAGTGAGCGAAACTAATGAAAACATTGTTGGGGTAAAACCTAAAGGGAAAGACCTAGCACCAAATCCAATTTGCCATCTGATCCAACTTCTGGAGGCAGTCAAAATGATCCTTAGAATTCTTCCCTACCTTATTCCTGTGCTGAGATACAGGCTGCTCCAACCTGCTGTAAAATGCTTGATTTCGAGAGTGAGCGAAACTAATGAAAACATTGTTGGGGTAAAACCTAAAGGGAAAGGCCTAGCACCAAATCCAATTTGCCATCTGATCTAACTTCTGGAGGCAGTCAAAATGATCCTTAGAATTCTTCCCTACCTTATTCCTGTGCTGAGATACAGGCTGCTCCAACCTGCTGTAAAATGCTTGATTTCGAGAGTGAGCGAAACTAATGAAAACATTGTTGGGGTAAAACCTAAAGGGAAAGACCTAGCACCAAATCCAATTTGCCATCTGATCTAACTTCTGGAGGCAGTCAAAATGATCCTTAGAATTCTTCCCTACCTTATTCCTGTGCTGAGATACAGGCTGCTCCAACCTGCTGTAAAATGCTTGATTTCGAGAGTGAGCAAAACTAATGAAAACATTGTTGGGGGTAAAACCTAAAGGGAAAGACCTAGCACCAAATCCAATTTGCCATCTGATCTAACTTCTGGAGGCAGTCAAAATGATCCTTAGAATTCTTCCCTACCTTATTCCTGTGCTGAGATACAGGCTGCTCCAACCTGCTGTAAAATGCTTGATTTCGAGAGTGAGCGAAACTAATGAAAACATTGTTGGGGTAAAACCTAAAGGGAAAGACCTAGCACCAAATTCCATTGGCCATCTGATCTAACTTCTGGAGGCAGTCAAAATGAGTATTTGAATTCTTCCCTACCTTATTCCTGTGCTGAGATACAGGCTGCTCCAACCTGCTGTAAAATGCTTGATTTCGAGAGTGAGCGAAACTAATGAAAACATTGTTGGGGTAAAACCTAAAGGGAAAGACCTAGCACCAAATCCAATTTGCCATCTGATCTAACTTCTGGAGGCAGTCAAAATGATCCTTAGAATTCTTCCCTACCTTATTCCTGTGCTGAGATACAGGCTGCTCCAACCTGCTGTAAAATGCTTGATTTCGAGAGTGAGCGAAACTAATGAAAACATTGTTGGGGTAAAACCTAAAGGGAAAGACCTAGCACCAAATCCAATTTGCCATCTGATCTAACTTCTGGAGGCAGTCAAAATGATCCTTAGAATTCTTCCCTACCTTATTCCTGTGCTGAGATACAGGCTGCTCCAACCTGCTGTAAAATGCTTGATTTCGAGAGGTGAGCGAAACTAATGAAAACATTGTTGGGGTAAAACCTAAAGGGAAAGACCTAGCACCAAATTGCATTGGCCATCTGATCTAACTTCTGGAGGCAGTCAAATGATCCTTAGAATTCTTCCCTACCTTATTCCTGTGCTGAGATACAGGCTGCTCCAACCTGCTGTAAAATGCTTGATTTCGAGAGTGAGCGAAACTAATGAAAACATTGTTGGGGTAAAACCTAAAGGGAAAGACCTAGCACCAAATTCCATTGGCCATCTGATCTAACTTCTGGAGGCAGTCAAAATGAGTATTTGAATTCTTCCATACCTTATTCCTGTGCTGAGATACAGGCTGCTCCAACCTGCTGTAAAATGCTTGATTTCGAGAGTGAGCGAAACTAATGAAAACATTGTTGGGGTAAAACCTAAAGGGAAAGACCTAGCACCAAATCCAATTTGCCATCTGATCTAACTTCTGGAGGCAGTCAAAATGATCCTTAGAATTCTTCCCTACCTTATTCCTGTGCTGAGATACAGGCTGCTCCAACCTGCTGTAAAATGCTTGATTTCGAGAGTGAGCGAAACTAATGAAAACATTGTTGGGGTAAAACCTAAAGGGAAAGACCTAGCACCAAATCCAATTTGCCATCTGATCTAACTTCTGGAGGCAGTCAAAATGATCCTTAGAATTCTTCCCTACCTTATTCCTGTGCTGAGATACAGGCTGCTCCAACCTGCTGTAAAATGCTTGATTTCGAGAGTGAGCAAAACTAATGAAAACATTGTTGGGGTAAAACCTAAAGGGAAAGACCTAGCACCAAATTCCATTGGCCATCTGATCTAACTTCTGGAGGCAGTCAAATGATCCTTAGAATTCTTCCCTACCTTATTCCTGTGCTGAGATACAGGCTGCTCCAACCTGCTGTAAAATGCTTGATTTCGAGAGTGAGCGAAACTAATGAAAACATTGTTGGGGTAAAACCTAAAGGGAAAGACCTAGCACCAAATCCAATTTGCCATCTGATCTAACTTCTGGAGGCAGTCAAAATGATCCTTAGAATTCTTCCCTACCTTATTCCTGTGCTGAGATACAGGCTGCTCCAACCTGCTGTAAAATGCTTGATTTCGAGAGTGAGCGAAACTAATGAAAACATTGTTGGGGTAAAACCTAAAGGGAAAGACCTAGCACCAAATCCAATTTGCCATCTGATCTAACTTCTGGAGGCAGTCAAAATGATCCTTAGAATTCTTCCCTACCTTATTCCTGTGCTGAGATACAGGCTGCTCCAACCTGCTGTAAAATGCTTGATTTCGAGAGTGAGCGAAACTAATGAAAACATTGTTGGGGTAAAACCTAAAGGGAAAGGCCTAGCACCAAATTGCATTGGCCATCTGATCTAACTTCTGGAGGCAGTCAAAATGAGTATTTGAATTCTTCCCTACCTTATTACTGTGCTGAGATACAGGCTGCTCCAACCTGCTGTAAAATGCTTGATTTCGAGAGTGAGCGAAACTAATGAAAACATTGTTGGGGTAAAACCTAAGGGGAAAGACCTAGCACCAAATTCCATTGGCCATCTGATCTAACTTCTGGAGGCAGTCAAAATGAGTATTTGAATTCTTCCCTACCTTATTCCTGTGCTGAGATACAGGCTGCTCCAACCTGCTGTAAAATGCTTGATTTCGAGAGTGAGCGAAACTAATGAAAACATTGTTGGGGTAAAACCTAAAGGGAAAGACCTAGCACCAAATCCAATTTGCCATCTGATCTAACTTCTGGAGGCAGTCAAATGATCCTTAGAATTCTTCCCTACCTTATTCCTGTGCTGAGATACAGGCTGCTCCAACCTGCTGTAAAATGCTTGATTTCGAGAGTGAGCGAAACTAATGAAAACATTGTTGGGGTAAAACCTAAAGGGAAAGACCTAGCACCAAATCCAATTTGCCATCTGATCTAACTTCTGGAGGCAGTCAAAATGATCCTTAGAATTCTTCCCTACCTTATTCCTGTGCTGAGATACAGGCTGCTCCAACCTGCTGTAAAATGCTTGATTTCGAGAGTGAGCGAAACTAATGAAAACATTGTTGGGGTAAAACCTAAAGGGAAAGACCTAGCACCAAATCCAATTTGCCATCTGATCTAACTTCTGGAGGCAGTCAAAATGATCCTTAGAATTCTTCCCTACCTTATTCCTGTGCTGAGATACAGGCTGCTCCAACCTGCTGTAAAATGCTTGATTTCGAGAGTGAGCGAAACTAATGAAAACATTGTTGGGGTAAAACCTAAAGGGAAAGGCCTAGTACCAAATTCCATTGGACATCTGATCTAACTTCTGGAGGCAGTCAAAATGATCCTTAGAATTCTTCCCTACCTTATTCCTGTGCTGAGATACAGGCTGCTCCAACCTGCTGTAAAATGCTTGATTTCGAGAGTGAGCAAAACTAATGAAAACATTGTTGGGGTAAAACCTAAAGGGAAAGACCTAGCACCAAATTCCATTGGCCATCTGATCTAACTTCTGGAGGCAGTCAAATGATCCTTAGAATTCTTCCCTACCTTATTCCTGTGCTGAGATACAGGCTGCTCCAACCTGCTGTAAAATGCTTGATTTCGAGAGTGAGCGAAACTAATGAAAACATTGTTGGGGTAAAACCTAAAGGGAAAGACCTAGCACCAAATTCCATTGGCCATCTGATCTAACTTCTGGAGGCAGTCAAAATGATCCTTAGAATTCTTCCCTACCTTATTCCTGTGCTGAGATACAGGCTGCTCCAACCTGCTGTAAAATGCTTGATTTCGAGAGTGAGCGAAACTAATGAAAACATTGTTGGGGTTAAAACCTAAAGGGAAAGACCTAGCACCAAATCCAATTTGCCATCTGATCTAACTTCTGGAGGCAGTCAAAATGATCCTTAGAATTCTTCCCTATCTTATTCCTGTGCTGAGATACAGGCTGCTCCAACCTGCTGTAAAATGCTTGATTTCGAGAGTGAGCGAAACTAATGAAAACATTGTTGGGGTAAAACCTAAAGGGAAAGGCCTAGCACCAAATCCAATTTGCCATCTGATCTAACTTCTGGAGGCAGTCAAAATGATCCTTAGAATTCTTCCCTACCTTATTCCTGTGCTGAGATACAGGCTGCTCCAACCTGCTGTAAAATGCTTGATTTCGAGAGTGAGCGAAACTAATGAAAACATTGTTGGGGTAAAACCTAAGGGGAAAGACCTAGCACCAAATTCCATTGGCCATCTGATCTAACTTCTGGAGGCAGTCAAAATGATCCTTAGAATTCTTCCCTACCTTATTCCTGTGCTGAGATACAGGCTGCTCCAACCTGCTGTAAAATGCTTGATTTCGAGAGTGAGCGAAACTAATGAAAACATTGTTGGGGTAAAACCTAAAGGGAAAGACCTAGCACCAAATCCAATTTGCCATCTGATCTAACTTCTGGAGGCAGTCAAAATGATCCTTAGAATTCTTCCCTACCTTATTCCTGTGCTGAGATACAGGCTGCTCCAACCTGCTGTAAAATGCTTGATTTCGAGAGTGAGCGAAACTAATGAAAACATTGTTGGGGTAAAACCTAAAGGGAAAGGCCTTGCACCAAATTGCATTGGCCATCTGATCTAACTTCTGGAGGCAGTCAAAATGATCCTTAGAATTCTTCCCTACCTTATTCCTGTGCTGAGATACAGGCTGCTCCAACCTGCTGTAAAATGCTTGATTTCGAGAGTGAGCAAAACTAATGAAAACATTGTTGGGGTAAAACCTAAAGGGAAAGACCTAGCACCAAATTCCATTGGCCATCTGATCTAACTTCTGGAGGCAGTCAAATGATCCTTAGAATTCTTCCCTACCTTATTCCTGTGCTGAGATACAGGCTGCTCCAACCTGCTGTAAAATGCTTGATTTCGAGAGTGAGCGAAACTAATGAAAACATTGTTGGGGTAAAACCTAAAGGGAAAGACCTAGCACCAAATCCAATTTGCCATCTGATCTAACTTCTGGAGGCAGTCAAAATGATCCTTAGAATTCTTCCCTACCTTATTCCTGTGCTGAGATACAGGCTGCTCCAACCTGCTGTAAAATGCTTGATTTCGAGAGTGAGCGAAACTAATGAAAACATTGTTGGGGTAAAACCTAAAGGGAAAGACCTAGCACCAAATCCAATTTGCCATCTGATCTAACTTCTGGAGGCAGTCAAAATGATCCTTAGAATTCTTCCCTACCTTATTCCTGTGCTGAGATACAGGCTGCTCCAACCTGCTGTAAAATGCTTGATTTCGAGAGTGAGCGAAACTAATGAAAACATTGTTGGGGTAAAACCTAAAGGGAAAGGCCTAGCACCAAATTGCATTGGCCATCTGATCTAACTTCTGGAGGCAGTCAAAATGAGTATTTGAATTCTTCCCTACCTTATTACTGTGCTGAGATACAGGCTGCTCCAACCTGCTGTAAAATGCCTTGATTTCGAGAGTGAGCGAAACTAATGAAAACATTGTTGGGGTAAAACCTAAGGGGAAAGACCTAGCACCAAATTCCATTGGCCATCTGATCTAACTTCTGGAGGCAGTCAAAATGAGTATTTGAATTCTTCCCTACCTTATTCCTGTGCTGAGATACAGGCTGCTCCAACCTGCTGTAAAATGCTTGATTTCGAGAGTGAGCGAAACTAATGAAAACATTGTTGGGGTAAAACCTAAAGGGAAAGACCTAGCACCAAATCCAATTTGCCATCTGATCTAACTTCTGGAGGCAGTCAAAATGATCCTTAGAATTCTTCCCTACCTTATTCCTGTGCTGAGATACAGGCTGCTCCAACCTGCTGTAAAATGCTTGATTTCGAGAGTGAGCGAAACTAATGAAAACATTGTTGGGGTAAAACCTAAAGGGAAAGGCCTAGCACCAAATCCAATTTGCCATCTGATCTAACTTCTGGAGGCAGTCAAAATGATCCTTAGAATTCTTCCCTACCTTATTCCTGTGCTGAGATACAGGCTGCTCCAACCTGCTGTAAAATGCTTGATTTCGAGAGTGAGCGAAACTAATGAAAACATTGTTGGGTAAAACCTAAAGGGAAAGACCTAGCACCAAATCCAATTTGCCATCTGATCTAACTTCTGGAGGCAGTCAAAATGATCCTTCGAATTCTTCCCTACCTTATTCCTGTGCTGAGATACAGGCTGCTCCAACCTGCTGTAAAATGCTTGATTTCGAGAGTGAGCGAAACTAATGAAAACATTGTTGGGGTAAAACCTAAAGGGAAAGGCCTAGTACCAAATTCCATTGGACATCTGATCTAACTTCTGGAGGCAGTCAAAATGATCCTTAGAATTCTTCCCTACCTTATTCCTGTGCTGAGATACAGGCTGCTCCAACCTGCTGTAAAATGCTTGATTTCGAGAGTGAGCGAAACTAATGAAAACATTGTTGGGGTAAAACCTAAAGGGAAAGGCCTAGTACCAAATTCCATTGGACATCTGATCTAACTTCTGGAGGCAGTCAAAATGATCCTTAGAATTCTTCCCTACCTTATTCCTGTGCTGAGATACAGGCTGCTCCAACCTGCTGTAAAATGCTTGATTTCGAGAGTGAGCAAAACTAATGAAAACATTGTTGGGGTAAAACCTAAAGGGAAAGACCTAGCACCAAATTCCATTGGCCATCTGATCTAACTTCTGGAGGCAGTCAAATGATCCTTAGAATTCTTCCCTACCTTATTCCTGTGCTGAGATACAGGCTGCTCCAACCTGCTGTAAAATGCTTGATTTCGAGAGTGAGCGAAACTAATGAAAACATTGTTGGGGTAAAACCTGAAGGGAAAGACCTAGCACCAAATTCCATTGGCCATCTGATCTAACTTCTGGAGGCAGTCAAAATGATCCTTAGAATTCTTCCCTACCTTATTCCTGTGCTGAGATACAGGCTGCTCCAACCTGCTGTAAAATGCTTGATTTCGAGAGTGAGCGAAACTAATGAAAACATTGTTGGGGTAAAACCTAAAGGGAAAGACCTAGCACCAAATCCAATTTGCCATCTGATCTAACTTCTGGAGGCAGTCAAAATGATCCTTAGAATTCTTCCCTACCTTATTCCTGTGCTGAGATACAGGCTGCTCCAACCTGCTGTAAAATGCTTGATTTCGAGAGTGAGCGAAACTAATGAAAACATTGTTGGGGTAAAACCTAAAGGGAAAGGCCTAGCACCAAATCCAATTTGCCATCTGATCTAACTTCTGGAGGCAGTCAAAATGATCCTTAGAATTCTTCCCTACCTTATTCCTGTGCTGAGATACAGGCTGCTCCAACCTGCCTGTAAAATGCTTGATTTCGAGAGTGAGCGAAACTAATGAAAACATTGTTGGGGTAAAACCTAAGGGGAAAGACCTAGCACCAAATTCCATTGGCCATCTGATCTAACTTCTGGAGGCAGTCAAAATGATCCTTAGAATTCTTCCCTACCTTATTCCTGTGCTGAGATACAGGCTGCTCCAACCTGCTGTAAAATGCTTGATTTCGAGAGTGAGCGAAACTAATGAAAACATTGTTGGGGTAAAACCTAAAGGGAAAGACCTAGCACCAAATCCAATTTGCCATCTGATCTAACTTCTGGAGGCAGTCAAAATGATCCTTAGAATTCTTCCCTACCTTATTCCTGTGCTGAGATACAGGCTGCTCCAACCTGCTGTAAAATGCTTGATTTCGAGAGTGAGCGAAACTAATGAAAACATTGTTGGGGTAAAACCTAAAGGGAAAGACCTAGCACCAAATCCAATTTGCCATCTGATCTAACTTCTGGAGGCAGTCAAAATGATCCTTAGAATTCTTCCCTACCTTATTCCTGTGCTGAGATACAGGCTGCTCCAACCTGCTGTAAAATGCTTGATTTCGAGAGTGAGCGAAACTAATGAAAACATTGTTGGGGTAAAACCTAAAGGGAAAGACCTAGCACCAAATCCAATTTGCCATCTGATCTAACTTCTGGAGGCAGTCAAAATGATCCTTAGAATTCTTCCCTACCTTATTCCTGTGCTGAGATACAGGCTGCTCCAACCTGCTGTAAAATGCTTGATTTCGAGAGTGAGCGAAACTAATGAAAACATTGTTGGGGTAAAACCTAAAGGGAAAGACCTAGCACCAAATCCAATTTGCCATCTGATCTAACTTCTGGAGGCAGTCAAAATGATCCTCAGAATTCTTCCCTACCTTATTCCTGTGCTGAGATACAGGCTGCTCCAACCTGCTGTAAAATGCTTGATTTCGAGAGTGAGCGAAACTAATGAAAACATTGTTGGGGTAAAACCTAAAGGGAAAGACCTAGCACCAAATCCAATTTGCCATCTGATCTAACTTCTGGAGGCAGTCAAAATGATCCTTAGAATTCTTCCCTACCTTATTCCTGTGCTGAGATACAGGCTGCTCCAACCTGCTGTAAAATGCTTGATTTCGAGAGTGAGCGAAACTAATGAAAACATTGTTGGGGTAAAACCTAAAGGGAAAGACCTAGCACCAAATTCCATTGGCCATCTGATCTAACATCTGGAGGCAGTCAAATGATCCTTAGAATTCTTCCCTACCTTATTCCTGTGCTGAGATACAGGCTGCTCCAACCTGCTGTAAAATGCTTGATTTCGAGAGTGAGCGAAACTAATGAAAACATTGTTGGGGTAAAACCTAAAGGGAAAGACCTAGCACCAAATTCCATTGGCCATCTGATCTAACTTCTGGAGGCAGTCAAAATGAGTATTTGAATTCTTCCCTACCTTATTCCTGTGCTGAGATACAGGCTGCTCCAACCCCCCCCCCCTGCTGTAAAATGCTTGATTTCGAGAGTGAGCGAAACTAATGAAAACATTGTTGGGGTAAAACCTAAAGGGAAAGACCTAGCACCAAATCCAATTTGCCATCTGATCTAACTTCTGGAGGCAGTCAAAATGATCCTTAGAATTCTTCCCTACCTTATTCCTGTGCTGAGATACAGGCTGCTCCAACCTGCTGTAAAATGCTTGATTTCAAGAGTGAGCGAAACTAATGAAAACATTGTTGGGGTAAAACCTAAAGGGAAAGACCTAGCACCAAATTCCATTGGCCATCTGATCTAACTTCTGGAGGCAGTCAAAATGATCCTTAGAATTCTTCCCTACCTTATTCCTGTGCTGAGATACAGGCTGCTCCAACCTGCTGTAAAATGCTTGATTTCGAGAGTGAGCGAAACTAATGAAAAAATTGTTGGGGTAAAACCTAAAGGGAAAGACCTAGCACCAAATTCCATTGGCCATCTGATCTAACTTCTGGAGGCAGTCAAAATGAGCCTTAGAATTCTTCCCTACCTTATTCCTGTGCTGAGATACAGGCTGCTCCAACCTGCTGTAAAATGCTTGATTTCGAGAGTGAGCGAAACTAATGAAAACATTGTTGGGGTAAAACCTAAAGGGAAAGACCTAGCACCAAATTCCATTGGCCATCTGATCTAACTTCTGGAGGCAGTCAAAATGAGTATTTGAATTCTTCCCTACCTTATTCTGTGCTGAGATACAGGCTGCTCCAACCTGCTGTAAAATGCTTGATTTCGAGAGTGAGCGAAACTAATGAAAACATTGTTGGGGTAAAACCTAAAGGGAAAGACCTAGCACCAAATCCAATTTGCCATCTGATCTAACTTCTGGAGGCAGTCAAAATGATCCTTAGAATTCTTCCCTACCTTATTCCTGTGCTGAGATACAGGCTGCTCCAACCTGCTGTAAAATGCTTGATTTCGAGAGTGAGCGAAACTAATGAAAACATTGTTGGGGTAAAACCTAAAGGGAAAGACCTAGCACCAAATCCAATTTGCCATCTGATCTAACTTCTGGAGGCAGTCAAAATGAGCCTTAGAATTCTTCCCTACCTTATTCCTGTGCTGAGATACAGGCTGCTCCAACCTGCTGTAAAATGCTTGATTTCGAGAGGTGAGCGAAACTAATGAAAACATTGTTGGGGTAAAACCTAAAGGGAAAGACCTAGCACCAATCCAATTTGCCATCTGATCTAACTTCTGGAGGCAGTCAAAATGATCCTTAGAATTCTTCCCTACCTTATTCCTGTGCTGAGATACAGGCTGCTCCAACCTGCTGTAAAATGCTTGATTTCGAGAGTGAGCGAAACTAATGAAAACATTGTTGGGGGTAAAACCTAAAGGGAAAGACCTAGCACCAAATCCAATTTGCCATCTGATCTAACTTCTGGAGGCAGTCAAAATGATCCTTAGAATTCTTCCCTACCTTATTCCTGTGCTGAGATACAGGCTGCTCCAACCTGCTGTAAAATGCTTGATTTCGAGAGTGAGCGAAACTAATGAAAATATTGTTGGGGTAAAACCTAAAGGGAAAGACCTAGCACCAAATCCAATTTGCCATCTGATCTAACTTCTGGAGGCAGTCAAAATGATCCTTAGAATTCTTCCCTGCCTGATTCCTGTGCTGAGATACAGGCTGCTCCAACCTGCTGTAAAATGCTTGATTTCGAGAGTGATCGAAACTAATGAAAACATTGTTGGGGTAAAACCTAAAGGGAAAGACCTAGCACCAAATCCAATTTGCCATCTGATCTAACTTCTGGAGGCAGTCAAAATGATCCTTAGAATTCTTCCCTACCTTATTCCTGTGCTGAGATACAGGCTGCTCCAACCTGCTGTAAAATGCTTGATTTCGAGAGTGAGCGAAACTAATGAAAACATTGTTGGGGTAAAACCTAAAGGGAAAGGCCTAGCACCAAATTACATTGGCCATCTGATCTAACTTCTGGAGGCAGTCAAAATGATCCTTAGAATTCTTCCCTACCTTATTCCTGTGCTGAGATACAGGCTGCTCCAACCTGCTGTAAAATGCTTGATTTCGAGAGTGAGCAAAACTAATGAAAACATTGTTGGGGTAAAACCTAAAGGGAAAGACCTAGCACCAAATTCCATTGGCCATCTGATCTAACTTCTGGAGGCAGTCAAATGATCCTTAGAATTCTTCCCTACCTTATTCCTGTGCTGAGATACAGGCTGCTCCAACCTGCTGTAAAATGCTTGATTTCGAGAGTGAGCGAAACTAATGAAAACATTGTTGGGGTAAAACCTAAAGGGAAAGACCTAGCACCAAATCCAATTTGCCATCTGATCTAACTTCTGGAGGCAGTCAAAATGATCCTTAGAATTCTTCCCTACCTTATTCCTGTGCTGAGATACAGGCTGCTCCAACCTGCTGTAAAATGCTTGATTTCGAGAGTGAGCGAAACTAATGAAAACATTGTTGGGGTAAAACCTAAAGGGAAAGACCTAGCACCAAATCCAATTTGCCATCTGATCTAACTTCTGGAGGCAGTCAAAATGATCCTTAGAATTCTTCCCTACCTTATTCCTGTGCTGAGATACAGGCTGCTCCAACCTGCTGTAAAATGCTTGATTTCGAGAGTGAGCGAAACTAATGAAAACATTGTTGGGGTAAAACCTAAAGGGAAAGACCTAGCACCAAATCCAATTTGCCATCTGATCTAACTTCTGGAGGCAGTCAAAATGATCCTTAGAATTCTTCCGTACCTTATTCCTGTGCTGAGATACAGGCTGCTCCAACCTGCTGTAAAATGCTTGATTTCGAGAGTGAGCGAAACTAATGAAAACATTGTTGGGGTAAAACCTAAAGGGAAAGACCTAGCACCAAATTCCATTGGCCATCTGATCTAACTTCTGGAGGCAGTCAAAATGATCCTTAGAATTCTTCCCTACCTTATTCCTGTGCTGAGATACAGGCTGCTCCAACCTGCTGTAAAATGCTTGATTTCGAGAGTGAGCGAAACTAATGAAAACATTGTTGGGGTAAAACCTGAAGGGAAAGACCTAGCACCAAATTCCATTGGCCATCTGATCTAACTTCTGGAGGCAGTCAAAATGATCCTTAGAATTCTTCCCTACCTTATTCCTGTGCTGAGATACAGGCTGCTCCAACCTGCTGTAAAAATGCTTGATTTCGAGAGTGAGCGAAACTAATGAAAACATTGTTGGGGTAAAACCTAAAGGGAAAGACCTAGCACCAAATCCAATTTGCCATCTGATCTAACTTCTGGAGGCAGTCAAAATGAGCATTTGAATTCTTCCCTACCTTATTCCTGTGCTGAGATACAGGCTGCTCCAACCTGCTGTAAAATGCTTGATTTCGAGAGTGAGCGAAACTAATGAAAACATTGTTGGGGTAAAACCTAAAGGGAAAGGCCTAGCACCAAATCCAATTTGCCATCTGATCTAACTTCTGGAGGCAGTCAAAATGATCCTTAGAATTCTTCCCTACCTTATTCCCTGTGCTGAGATACAGGCTGCTCCAACCTGCTGTAAAATGCTTGATTTCGAGAGTGAGCGAAACTAATGAAAACATTGTTGGGGTAAAACCTAAAGGGAAAGACCTAGCACCAAATCCAATTTGCCATCTGATCTAACTTCTGGAGGCAGTCAAAATGATCCTCAGAATTCTTCCCTACCTTATTCCTGTGCTGAGATACAGGCTGCTCCAACCTGCTGTAAAATGCTTGATTTCGAGAGTGAGCGAAACTAATGAAAACATTGTTGGGGTAAAACCTAAAGGGAAAGACCTAGCACCAAATCCAATTTGCCATCTGATCTAACTTCTGGAGGCAGTCAAAATGATCCTTAGAATTCTTCCCTACCTTATTCCTGTGCTGAGATACAGGCTGCTCCAACCTGCTGTAAAATGCTTGATTTCGAGAGTGAGCGAAACTAATGAAAACATTGTTGGGGTAAAACCTAAAGTGAAAGACCTAGCACCAAATCCAATTTGCCATCTGATCCAACTCCTGGAGGCAGTCAAAATGATCCTTAGAATTCTTCCCTACCTTATTCCTGTGCTGAGATACAGGCTGCTCCAACCTGCTGTAAAATGCTTGATTTCGAGAGTGAGCGAAACTAATGAAAACATTGTTGGGGTAAAACCTAAAGGGAAAGACCTAGCACCAAATCCAATTTGCCATCTGATCTAACTTCTGGAGGCAGTCAAAATGATCCTTAGAATTCTTCCCTACCTGATTCCTGTGCTGAGATACAGGCTGCTCCAACCTGCTGTAAAATGCTTGATTTCGAGAGTGAGCGAAACTAATGAAAACATTGTTGGGGTAAAACCTAAAGGGAAAGACCTAGCACCAAATCCAATTTGCCATCTGATCTAACTTCTGGAGGCAGTCAAAATGATCCTCAGAATTCTTCCCTACCTTATTCCTGTGCTGAGATACAGGCTGCTCCAACCTGCTGTAAAATGCTTGATTTCGAGAGTGAGCGAAACTAATGAAAACATTGTTGGGGTAAAACCTAAAGGGAAAGACCTAGCACCAAATCCAATTTGCCATCTGATCTAACTTCTGGAGGCAGTCAAAATGATCCTTAGAATTCTTCCCTACCTTATTCCTGTGCTGAGATACAGGCTGCTCCAACCTGCTGTAAAATGCTTGATTTCGAGAGTGAGCGAAACTAATGAAAACATTGTTGGGGTAAAACCTAAAGGGAAAGACCTAGCACCAACTTCCATTCGCCATCTGATCTAACTTCTGGAGGCAGTCAAATGATCCTTAGAATTCTTCCCTACCTTATTCCTGTGCTGAGATACAGGCTGCTCCAACCTGCTGTAAAATGCTTGATTTCGAGAGTGAGCGAAACTAATGAAAACATTGTTGGGGTAAAACCTAAAGGGAAAGACCTAGCACCAAACCAATTTGCCATCTGATCTAACTTCTGGAGGCAGTCAAAATGATCCTTAGAATTCTTCCCTACCCTTATTCCTGTGCTGAGATACAGGCTGCTCCAACCTGCTGTAAAATGCTTGATTTCGAGAGTGAGCGAAACTAATGAAAACATTGTTGGGGTAAAACCTAAAGGGAAAGGCCTAGCACCAAATTCCATTGGCCATCTGATCTAACTTCTGGAGGCAGTCAAAATGAGCCTTAGAATTCTTCCCTACCTTATTCCTGTGCTGAGATACAGGCTGCTCCAACCTGCTGTAAAATGCTTGATTTCGAGAGTGAGCGAAACTAATGAAAACATTGTTGGGGTAAAACCTAAAGGGAAAGACCTAGCACCAAATCCAATTTGCCATCTGATCTAACTTCTGGAGGCAGTCAAAATGATCCTTAGAATTCTTCCCTACCTTATTCCTGTGCTGAGATACAGGCTGCTCCAACCTGCTGTAAAATGCTTGATTTCGAGAGTGAGCGAAACTAATGAAAACATTGTTGGGGTAAAACCTAAAGGGAAAGACCTAGCACCAAATCCAATTTGCCATCTGATCTAACTTCTGGAGGCAGTCAAAATGATCCTTAGAATTCTTCCCTACCTTATTCCTGTGCTGAGATACAGGCTGCTCCAACCTGCTGTAAAATGCTTGATTTCGAGAGTGAGCGAAACTAATGAAAACATTGTTGGGGTAAAACCTAAAGGGAAAGACCTAGCACCAAATCCAATTTGCCATCTGATCTAACTTCTGGAGGCAGTCAAAATGATCCTTAGAATTCTTCCGTACCTTATTCCTGTGCTGAGATACAGGCTGCTCCAACCTGCTGTAAAATGCTTGATTTCGAGAGTGAGCGAAACTAATGAAAACATTGTTGGGGTAAAACCTAAAGGGAAAGACCTAGCACCAAATTCCATTGGCCATCTGATCTAACTTCTGGAGGCAGTCAAAATGATCCTTAGAATTCTTCCCTACCTTATTCCTGTGCTGAGATACAGGCTGCTCCAACCTGCTGTAAAATGCTTGATTTCGAGAGTGAGCGAAACTAATGAAAACATTGTTGGGGTAAAACCTGAAGGGAAAGACCTAGCACCAAATTCCAATTGGCCATCTGATCTAACTTCTGGAGGCAGTCAAAATGATCCTTAGAATTCTTCCCTACCTTATTCCTGTGCTGAGATACAGGCTGCTCCAACCTGCTGTAAAATGCTTGATTTCGAGAGTGAGCGAAACTAATGAAAACATTGTTGGGGTAAAACCTAAAGGGAAAGACCTAGCACCAAATCCAATTTGCCATCTGATCTAACTTCTGGAGGCAGTCAAAATGATCCTTAGAATTCTTCCCTACCTTATTCCTGTGCTGAGATACAGGCTGCTCCAACCTGCTGTAAAATGCTTGATTTCGAGAGTGAGCGAAACTAATGAAAACATTGTTGGGGTAAAACCTAAAGGGAAAGGCCTAGCACCAAATCCAATTTGCCATCTGATCTAACTTCTGGAGGCAGTCAAAATGATCCTTAGAATTCTTCCCTACCTTATTCCTGTGCTGAGATACAGGCTGCTCCAACCTGCTGTAAAATGCTTGATTTCGAGAGTGAGCGAAACTAATGAAAACATTGTTGGGGTAAAACCTAAAGGGAAAGACCTAGCACCAAATCCAATTTGCCATCTGATCTAACTTCTGGAGGCAGTCAAAATGATCCTCAGAATTCTTCCCTACCTTATTCCTGTGCTGAGATACAGGCTGCTCCAACCTGCTGTAAAATGCTTGATTTCGAGAGTGAGCGAAACTAATGAAAACATTGTTGGGGTAAAAACCTAAAGGGAAAGACCTAGCACCAAATCCAATTTGCCATCTGATCTAACTTCTGGAGGCAGTCAAAATGATCCTTAGAATTCTTCCCTACCTTATTCCTGTGCTGAGATACAGGCTGCTCCAACCTGCTGTAAAATGCTTGATTTCGAGAGTGAGCGAAACTAATGAAAACATTGTTGGGGTAAAACCTAAAGGGAAAGACCTAGCACCAACTTCCATTCGCCATCTGATCTAACTTCTGGAGGCAGTCAAATGATCCTTAGAATTCTTCCCTACCTTATTCCTGTGCTGAGATACAGGCTGCTCCAACCTGCTGTAAAATGCTTGATTTCGAGAGTGAGCGAAACTAATGAAAACATTGTTGGGGTAAAACCTAAAGGGAAAGACCTAGCACCAAAACCCAATTTGCCATCTGATCTAACTTCTGGAGGCAGTCAAAATGATCCTTAGAATTCTTCCCTACCTTATTCCTGTGCTGAGATACAGGCTGCTCCAACCTGCTGTAAAATGCTTGATTTCGAGAGTGAGCGAAACTAATGAAAACATTGTTGGGGTAAAACCTAAAGGGAAAGGCCTAGCACCAAATTCCATTGGCCATCTGATCTAACTTCTGGAGGCAGTCAAAATGATCCTTAGAATTCTTCCCTACCTTATTCCTGTGCTGAGATACAGGCTGCTCCAACCTGCTGTAAAATGCTTGATTTCGAGAGTGAGCGAAACTAATGAAAACATTGTTGGGGTAAAACCTCAAGGGAAAGACCTAGCACCAAATCCAATTTGCCATCTGATCTAACTTCTGGAGGCAGTCAAAATGATCCTTAGAATTCTTCCCTACCTTATTCCTGTGCTGAGATACAGGCTGCTCCAACCTGCTGTAAAATGCTTGATTTCGAGAGTGAGCGAAACTAATGAAAACATTGTTGGGGTAAAACCTCAAGGGAAAGGCCTAGCACCAAATCCAATTTGCCATCTGATCTAACTTCTGGAGGCAGTCAAAATGATCCTTAGAATTCTTCCCTACCTTATTCCTGTGCTGAGATACAGGCTGCTCCAACCTTGCTGTAAAATGCTTGATTTCGAGAGTGAGCGAAACTAATGAAAACATTGTTGGGGTAAAACCTAAAGGGAAAGACCTAGCACCAAATCCAATTTGCCATCTGATCTAACTTCTGGAGGCAGTCAAATGATCCTCAGAATTCTTCCCTACCTTATTCCTGTGCTGAGATACAGGCTGCTCCAACCTGCTGTAAAATGCTTGATTTCGAGAGTGAGCGAAACTAATGAAAACATTGTTGGGGTAAAACCTAAAGGGAAAGACCTAGCACCAAATCCAATTTGCCATCTGATCTAACTTCTGGAGGCAGTCAAAATGATCCTTAGAATTCTTCCCTACCTTATTCCTGTGCTGAGATACAGGCTGCTCCAACCTGCTGTAAAATGCTTGATTTCGAGAGTGAGCGAAACTAATGAAAACATTGTTGGGGTAAAACCTAAAGTGAAAGACCTAGCACCAAATCCAATTTGCCATCTGATCCAACTTCTGGAGGCAGTCAAAATGATCCTTAGAATTCTTCCCTACCTTATTCCTGTGCTGAGATACAGGCTGCCTCCAACCTGCTGTAAAATGCTTGATTTCGAGAGTGAGCGAAACTAATGAAAACATTGTTGGGGTAAAACCTAAAGGGAAAGACCTAGCACCAAATCCAATTTGCCATCTGATCTAACTTCTGGAGGCAGTCAAAATGATCCTTAGAATTCTTCCCTACCTTATTCCTGTGCTGAGATACAGGCTGCTCCAACCTGCTGTAAAATGCTTGATTTCGAGAGTGAGCGAAACTAATGAAAACATTGTTGGGGTAAAACCTAAAGGGAAAGACCTAGCACCAAATCCAATTTGCCATCTGATCTAACTTCTGGAGGCAGTCAAAATGATCCTTAGAATTCTTCCCTACCTTATTCCTGTGCTGAGATACAGGCTGCTCCAACCTGCTGTAAAATGCTTGATTTCGAGAGTGAGCGAAACTAATGAAAACATTGTTGGGGTAAAACCTAAAGGGAAAGACCTAGCACCAAATCCAATTTGCCATCTGATCTAACTTCTGGAGGCAGTCAAAATGATCCTTAGAATTCTTCCCTACCTTATTCCTGTGCTGAGATACAGGCTGCTCCAACCTGCTGTAAAATGCTTGATTTCGAGAGTGAGCGAAACTAATGAAAACATTGTTGGGGTAAAACCTAAAGGGAAAGACCTAGCACCAACTTCCATTCTGCCATCTGATCTAACTTCTGGAGGCAGTCAAATGATCCTTAGAATTCTTCCCTACCTTATTCCTGTGCTGAGATACAGGCTGCTCCAACCTGCTGTAAAATGCTTGATTTCGAGAGTGAGCGAAACTAATGAAAACATTGTTGGGGTAAAACCTAAAGGGAAAGACCTAGCACCAAATCCAATTCGCCATCTGATCTAACTTCTGGAGGCAGTCAAAATGATCCTTAGAATTCTTCCCTACCTTATTCCTGTGCTGAGATACAGGCTGCTCCAACCTGCTGTAAAATGCTTGATTTCGAGAGTGAGCGAAACTAATGAAAACATTGTTGGGGTAAAACCTAAAGGGAAAGACCTAGCACCAAATCCATTTTGCCATCTGATCTAACTTCTGGAGGCAGTCAAAATGATCCTTAGAATTCTTCCCTACCTTATTCCTGTGCTGAGATACAGGCTGCTCCAACCTGCTGTAAAATGCTTGATTTCGAGAGTGAGCGAAACTAATGAAAACATTGTTGGGGTAAAACCTAAAGGGAAAGACCTAGCACCAAATTCCAATTTGCCATCTGATCTAACTTCTGGAGGCAGTCAAAATGATCCTTAGAATTCTTCCCTACCTTATTCCTGTGCTGAGATACAGGCTGCTCCAACCTGCTGTAAAATGCTTGATTTCGAGAGTGAGCGAAACTAATGAAAACATTGTTGGGGTAAAACCTAAAGGGAAAGGCCTAGCACCAAATCCAATTTGCCATCTGATCTAACTTCTGGAGGCAGTCAAAATGATCCTTAGAATTCTTCCCTACCTTATTCCTGTGCTGAGATACAGGCTGCTCCAACCTGCTGTAAAATGCTTGATTTCGAGAGTGAGCGAAACTAATGAAAACATTGTTGGGGTAAAACCTAAAGGGAAAGGCCTAGCACCAAATCCAATTTGCCATCTGATCTAACTTCTGGAGGCAGTCAAAATGATCCTCTAGAATTCTTCCCTACCTTATTCCTGTGCTGAGATACAGGCTGCTCCAACCTGCTGTAAAATGCTTGATTTCGAGAGTGAGCGAAACTAATGAAAACATTGTTGGGGTAAAACCTAAAGGGAAAGACCTAGCACCAAATCCAATTTGCCATCTGATCTAACTTCTGGAGGCAGTCAAAATGATCCTTAGAATTCTTCCCTACCTTATTCCTGTGCTGAGATACAGGCTGCTCCAACCTGCTGTAAAATGCTTGATTTCGAGAGTGAGCGAAACTAATGAAAACATTGTTGGGGTAAAACCTAAAGGGAAAGACCTAGCACCAAATCCAATTTGCCATCTGATCTAACTTCTGGAGGCAGTCAAAATGATCCTTAGAATTCTTCCCTACCTTATTCCTGTGCTGAGATACAGGCTGCTCCAACCTGCTGTAAAATGCTTGATTTCGAGAGTGAGCGAAACTAATGAAAACATTGTTGGGGTAAAACCTAAAGTGAAAGACCTAGCACCAAATCCAATTTGCCATCTGATCTAACTTCTGGAGGCAGTCAAAATGATCCTTAGAATTCTTCCCTACCTTATTCCTGTGCTGAGATACAGGCTGCTCCAACCTGCTGTAAAATGCTTGATTTCGAGAGTGAGCGAAACTAATGAAAACATTGTTGGGGTAAAACCTAAAGGGAAAGACCTAGCACCAAATCCAATTTGCCATCTGATCTAACTTCTGGAGGCAGTCAAAATGATCCTCAGAATTCTTCCCTACCTTATTCCTGTGCTGAGATACAGGCTGCTCCAACCTGCTGTAAAATGCTTGATTTCGAGAGTGAGCGAAACTAATGAAAACA